>NW_027195027.1:590000-722500 GCF_038502225.1 Cherax quadricarinatus
TGCTGGTTCATCCTCTCCTCTCTCTCTTGTAGTGTCCCTTACGTGTTGGCACATGAAGTTTTCCAGTACCACCTCCATCATCTTAGCCCTCCATGTATCTTGGCCCCCATGTGGGTCCAAGTTCTCCCAATCGATCTCCTTGTGGTTAAAGTCACCCATGATCAGGAGCTTTGCCCTGCATACATGAGCTCTTCTGGCCACTCTAGCCAGTGTGTCAACCATCGCTCTATTGCTCTCGTCGTACTCTTGCCTTGGCCTCCTGCTGTTCTGTGGTGGGTTATACATCACTGCTATTACCACCTTGGGACCTCCAGAGTGAAGTGTTCCCACTATGTAATCACTTTCTTCTCCGTGTGTGTGTGTGTGTGTGTGTGTGTGTGTGTGTGTGTGTGTGTGTGTGTGTGTGTGTGTGAAATTTAACCACTGATGTTGATAACACAACCAAATTATCGACAGAGAAACCTTTTAGTGAAAGGGAGACATGTAAATAGTGCAGCAACACTGCTGGTGTTCCCACAATGTAACTATCATATAGAATAGTGCAGCAACACTGCTGGAGTTCCCACAATGTAACTATCATATAGAATAGTGTAGCAACACTGCTGGTGTTCCCACAATGTAACTATCATATAGAATAGTGTAGCAACACTGCTGGTGTTCCCACAATGTAACTATCATATAGAATAGTATAGCAACACTGCTGGTGTTCCCACAATGTAACTATCATATAGAATAGTGTAGCAACACTGCTGGTGTTCCCACAATGTAACTATCATATAGAATAGTATAGCATCACTGCTGGTGTTCCCACAATGTAACTATCATATAGAATAGTGTAGCAACACTGCTGGTGTTCCCACAATGTAACTATCATATAGAATAGTGTAGCAACACTGCTGGTGTTCCCACAATGTAACTATCATATAGAATAGTGTAGCAACACTGCTGGTGTTCCCACAATGTAACTATCATATAGAATAGTGTAGCAACACTGCTGGTGTTCCCACAATGTAACTATCATATAGAATAGTGTAGCAACACTGCTGGTGTTCCCACAATGTAACTATCATATAGAATAGTGTAGCAACACTGCTGGTGTTCCCACAATGTAACTATCATATAGAATAGTGTAGCAACACTGCTGGTGTTCCCACAATGTAACTATCATATAGAATAGTGCAGCAACACTGCTGGTGTTCCCACAATGTAACTATCATATAGAATAGTGCAGCAACACTGCTGGTGTTCCCACAATGTAACTATCATATAGAATAGTGCAGCAACACTGCTGGTGTTCCCACAATGTAACTATCATATAGAATAGTGTAGCAACACTGCTGGTGTTCCCACAATGTAACTATCATATAGAATAGTGCAGCAACACTGCTGGTGTTCCCACAATGTAACTATCATATAGAATAGTGTAGCAACACTGCTGGTGTTCCCACAATGTAACTATCATATAGAATAGTGCAGCAACACTGCTGGTGTTCCCACAATGTAACTATCATATAGAATAGTGTAGCAACACTGCTGGTGTTCCCACAATGTAACTATCATATAGAATAGTGCAGCAACACTGCCGGTGTTCCTACAATGTAACTATCATACAGAATAGTGTAGCAGCACTGCTGGTGTTCCCACAATGTAACTATCATATAGAATAGTGCAGCAACACTGCTGGTGTTCCCACAATGTAACTATCATATAGAATAGTGCAGCAACACTGCTGGTGTTCCACAATGTAATTACCATATAGAATAGTGCAACAACACTGCTGGTGTTCCCACAATGAAACTATCATATAGAATAGTGTAGTAACACTGCTGGTGTTACCACAATGTAACTATCATATAGAATAGTGTAGCAACACTGCTGGTGTTCCCACAATGTAACTATCATACAGAATAGTGTAGCAACACTGCTGGTGTTCCCACAATGTAACTATCATATAGAATAGTGTAGCAACACTGCTGGTGTTCCCACAATGTAACTATCATATAGAATAGTGTAGCAACACTGCTGGTGTTCCCACAATGTAACTATCATACAGAATAGTGTGGAAACACTGCTGGTGTTCCCACAATGTAACTATCATATAGAATAGTGTAGTAACACTGCTGGTGTTCCCACAATGTAACTATCATATAGAATAGTGTAGCAACACTGCTGGTGTTCCCACAATGTAACTATCATATAGAATAGTGTAGCAACACTGCTGGTGTTCCCACTATGTAACTATCATATAGAATAGTGTAGCAACACTGCTGGTGTTCCCACAATGTAACTATCATATAGAATAGTGTAGCAACACTGCTGGTGTTCCCACAATGTAACTATCATATAGAATAGTGTAGCAACACTGCTGGTGTTCCCACAATGTAACTATCATATAGAATAGTGTAGCAACACTGCTGGTGTTCCCACAATGTAACTATCATATAGAATAGTGTAGCAACACTGCTGGTGTTCCCACAATGTAACTATCATACAGAATAGTGTAGCAACACTGCTGGTGTTCCCACAATGTAACTATCATACAGAATAGTGTAGCAACACTGCTGGTGTTCCCACAATGTAACTATCATATAGAATAGTGTAGCAACACTGCTGGTGTTCCCACAATGTAACTATCATACAGAATAGTGTAGCAACACTGCTGGTGTTCCCACAATGTAACTATCATATAGAATAGTGTAGCAACACTGCTGGTGTTCCCACAATGTAACTATCATATAGAATAGTGTAGCAACACTGCTGGTGTTCCCACAATGTAACTATCATATAGAATAGTGTAGCAACACTGCTGGTGTTCCCACAATGTAACTATCATATAGAATAGTGTAGCAACACTGCTGGTGTTCCCACAATGTAACTATCATATAGAATAGTGTAGCAACACTGCTGGTGTTCCCACAATGTAACTATCATATAGAATAGTGTAGCAACACTGCTGGTGTTCCCACAATGTAACTATCATATAGAATAGTGTAGCAACACTGCTGGTGTTCCCACAATGTAACTATCATATAGAATAGTGTAGCAACACTGCTGGTGTTCCCACAATGTAACTATCATATAGAATAGTGCAGCAACACTGCTGGTGTTCCCACAATGTAACTATCATATAGAATAGTGTAGCAACACTGCTGGTGTTCCCACAATGTAACTATCATATAGAATAGTGTAGCAACACTGCTGGTGTTCCCACAATGTAACTATCATATAGAATAGTGTAGCAACACTGCTGGTGTTCCCACAATGTAACTATCATATAGAATAGTGTAGCAACACTGCTGGTGTTCCCACAATGTAACTATCATATAGAATAGTGTAGCAACACTGCTGGTGTTCCCACAATGTAACTATCATATAGAATAGTGTAGCAACACTGCTGGTGTTCCCACAATGTAACTATCATATAGAATAGTGTAGCAACACTGCTGGTGTTCCCACAATGTAACTATCATATAGAATAGTGTAGCAACACTGCTGGTGTTCCCACAATGTAACTATCATATAGAATAGTATAGCATCACTGCTGGTGTTCCCACAATGTAACTATCATATATAATAGTGTAGCAACACTGCTGGTGTTCCCACAATGTAACTATCATATAGAATAGTATAGCATCACTGCTGGTGTTCCCACAATGTAACTATCATACAGAATAGTGTAGCAACACTGCTGGTGTTCCCACAATGTAACTATCATATAGAATAGTGTAGCAACACTGCTGGTGTTCCCACAATGTAACTATCATACAGAATAGTATAGCATCACTGCTGGTGTTCCCACAATGTAACTATCATACAGAATAGTGCAGCAACACTGCTGGTGTTCCCACAATGTAACTATCATACAGAATAGTGTGGCAACACTGCTGGTGTTCCCACAATGTAACTATCATACAGAATAGTGTGGCAACACTGCTGGTGTTCCCACAATGTAACTATCATACAGAATAGTGTGGCAACACTGCTGGTGTTCCCACAATGTAACTATCATACAGAATAGTGTGGCAACACTGCTGGTGTTCCCACAATGTAACTATCATACAGAATAGTGTAGCAACACTGCTGGTGTTCCCACAATGTAACTATCATACAGAATAGTGTAGCAACACTGCTGGTGTTCCCACAATGTAACTATCATACAGAATAGTGTAGCAACACTGCTGGTGTTCCCACAATGTAACTATCATACAGAATAGTGTGGCAACACTGCTGGTGTTCCCACAATGTAACTATCATACAGAATAGTGTAGCAACACTGCTGGTGTTCCCACAATGTAACTATCATACAGAATAGTGTAGCAACACTGCTGGTGTTCCCACAATGTAACTATCATACAGAATAGTGTGGCAACACTGCTGGTGTTCCCACAATGTAACTATCATACAGAATAGTGTAGCAACACTGCTGGTGTTCCCACAATGTAACTATCATACAGAATAGTGTAGCAACACTGCTGGTGTTCCCACAATGTAACTATCATATAGAATAGTGTAGCAACACTGCTGGTGTTCCCACAATGTAACTATCATACAGAATAGTGTAGCCACACTTCTGGTGTTCCCACAATGTAACTATCATACAGAATAGTGTAGCAACACTGCTGGTGTTCCCGCAATGTAACTATCATACAGAATAGTGTAGCAACACTGCTGGTGTTCCCACAATGTAACTATCATACAGAATAGTGTAGCAACACTGCTGGTGTTCCCACAATGTAACTATCATACAGAATAGTGTAGCAACACTGCTGGTGTTCCCACAATGTAACTATCATACAGAATAGTGTAAAAACACTGCTGGTGTTCCCACAATGTAACTATCATATAGAATAGTGTAGCAACACTGCTGGTGTTCCCATAATGTAACTATCATACAGAATAGTGTGGCAACACTGCTGGTGTTCCCACAATGTAACTATCATACAGAATAGTGTAAAAACACTGCTGGTGTTCCCACAATGTAACTATCATATAGAATAGTGTAGCAACACTGCTGGTGTTCCCACAATGTAACTATCATACAGAATAGTGTGGCAACACTGCTGGTGTTCCCACAATGTAACTATCATACAGAATAGTGTAGCAACACTGCAGGTGTTCCCACAATGTAACTATCATACAGAATAGTGTAGCAACACTGCTGGTGTTCCCACAATATAACTATCATATAGAATAGTGTAGCAACACTGCTGGTGTTCCCACAATGTAACTATCATACAGAATAGTGTAGGAACACTGCTGGTGTTCCCACAATGTAACTATCATACAGAATAGTGTAGCAACACTGCTGTTGTTCCCACAATGTAACTATCATACAGAATAGTGTAGCAACACTGCTGGTGTTCCCACAATGTAACTATCATACAGAATAGTGTAGGAACACTGCTGGTGTTCCCACAATGTAACTATCATACAGAATAGTGTAGCAACACTGCTGGTGTTCCCACAATGTAACTATCATACAGAATAGTGTAGGAACACTGCTGGTGTTCCCACAATGTAACTATCATACAGAATAGTGTAGCAACACTGCTGGTGTTCCCACAATGTAACTATCATACAGAATAGTGTAGCAACACTGCTGGTGTTCCCACAATGTAACTATCATACAGAATAGTGTAGCAACACTGCTGGTGTTCCCACAATGTAACTATCATACAGAATAGTGTAGCAACACTGCTGGTGTTCCCACAATGTAACTATCATACAGAATAGTGTAGCAACACTGCTGGTGTTCCCACAATGTAACTATCATACAGAATAGTGTAGCAACACTGCTGGTGTTCCCACAATGTAACTATCATACAGAATAGTGTAGCAACACTGCTGGTGTTCCCACAATGTAACTATCATACAGAATAGTGTAGCAACACTGCTGGTGTTCCCACAATGTAACTATCATACAGAATAGTGTAGCAACACTGCTGGTGTTCCCACAATGTAACTATCATACAGAATAGTGTAGCAACACTGCTGGTGTTCCCACAATGTAACTATCATACAGAATAGTGTAGCAACACTGCTGGTGTTCCCACAATGTAACTATCATACAGAATAGTGTAGCAACACTGCTGGTGTTCCCACAATGTAACTATCATATAGAATAGTGTAGTAACACTGCTGGTGTTCCCACAATGTAACTATCATACAGAATAGTGTAGTAACACTGCTGGTGTTCCCACAATGTAACTATCATACAGAATAGTGTAGCAACACTGCTGGTGTTCCCACAATGTAACTATCATACAGAATAGTGTAGTAACACTGCTGGTGTTCCCACAATGTAACTATCATACAGAATAGTGTAGCAACACTGCTGGTGTTCCCACAATGTAACTATCATACAGAATAGTGTAGCAACACTGCTGGTGTTCCCACAATGTAACTATCATACAGAATAGTGTGGGAACACTGCTGGTGTTCCCACAATGTAACTATCATACAGAATAGTGTAGGAACACTGCTGGTGTTCCCACAATGTAACTATCATACAGAATAGTGTGGGAACACTGCTGGTGTTCCCACAATGTAACTATCATACAGAATAGTGTGGGAACACTGCTGGTGTTCCCACAATGTAACTATCATACAGAATAGTGTGGGAACACTGCTGGTGTTCCCACAATGTAACTATCATACAGAATAGTGTAGCAACACTGCTGGTGTTCCCACAATGTAACTAGCATACAGAATAGTGTAGCAACACTGCTGGTGTTCCCACAATGTAACTATCATACAGAATAGTGTGGCAACACTGCTGGTGTTCCCACAATGTAACTATCATACAGAATAGTGTAGCAACACTGCTGGTGTTCCCACAATGTAACTATCATACAGAATAGTGTAGCAACACTGCTGGTGTTCCCACTATGTAACTATCATACAGAATAGTGTAGCAACACTGCTGGTGTTCCCACAATGTAACTATCATACAGAATAGTGTAGCAACACTGCTGGTGTTCCCACAATGTAACTATCATACAGAATAGTGTAGCAACACTGTTGGTGTTCCCACAATGTAACTATCATACAGAATAGTGTAGCAACACTGCTGGTGTTCCCACAATGTAACTATCATACAGAATAGTGTAGCAACACTGTTGGTGTTCCCACAATGTAACTATCATACAGAATAGTGTGGCAACACTGCTGGTGTTCCCACAATGTAACTATCATACAGAATAGTGTAGCAACACTGTTGGTGTTCCCACAATGTAACTATCATACAGAATAGTGTAGCAACACTGCTGGTGTTCCCACAATGTAACTATCATACAGAATAGTGTAGCATCTTTGGAAGAAAACAGTATATGGTATAACTACCAGTACTACCAGGAACCACCACCACCACCCACCAGCATCCACCACCAGCATCCACCACCACCACCACCATCCACCAGCATCCACCACCACCCACCAACGACCACCCCCCCCAACACTACAACCACCCATCACCACTACCACCCACCACTTCCACCACCACTACCACCACCACTACCACCACCACTACCACCACCACTACCACCACCCACCACTCCCGCCACCACTCCCGCCACCACTATCACCACCACTACCACCACCACTACCACCACAACTCCCACCAGCAACCACCAGCAACCACCACCACCCACCAACGACCACCCCCTCAACACTACAACCACCCATCACCACTACCACCCACCACTTCCACCACCACTACCACCACCACTACCACCACCACTACCACCACCCACCACTCCCGCCACCACTCCCGCCAACACTATCACCACCACTACCACCACCACTACCACCACCACTACCACCACCCACCACTCCCACCACCACTACCACCACCCACCACTCCCGCCACCACTACCACCACCACTACCACCACCACTACCACCACTACCACCACCCACCACTCCCGCCACCACTCCCGCCACCACTATCACCACCACTACCACCACCACTACCACCTCCACTACCACCACCCACCACTCCCGCCACCACTCCCGCCACCACTATCACCACCACTCCCGCCACCACTACCACCACCACTACCACCACTACCACCACCCACCACTCCCGCCACCACTCCCGCCACCACTATCACCACCACTACCACCACCACTACCACCTCCACTACCACCACCCACCACTCCCGCCACCACTCCCGCCACCACTATCACCACCACTCCCGCCACCACTACCACCACCACTACCACCACCACTACCACCACTACCACCACCCACCACTCCCGCCACCACTATCACCACCACTCCCGCCACCACTACCACCACCACTACCACCACCACTACCACCACCCACCACTCCCGCCACCACTCCCGCCACCACTATCACCACCACTACCACCACCACTACCACCACAACTCCCACCACCCACCAGCAACCACCACCATGTCAGTGACCCACTCTCCGCCCATCTATAACTATTCCTTAAATGGAACCCACCCTTTCCCACACATCTAGGCCCGCCTCCTATCCTACCCATCACGTCCCCTTCCCATTACCTTCCCCTACCTCCCATAACCTCATACCAAACTCCACCTTCAACTCCATCGATTTGCCCTCCATCCCTCCCTCCAAAACCACCACCCTTTCCCGACCTCAGAACGCCTCCCATTCCATCTAGTACCATTACTCCACTTTTAACAACCATCTTTGTACCATCACTCCACTTTTAACAACCATCTTTGTACCATCACTCCACTTTTAACAACCATCTTTGTACCATCACTCCACTTTTAACAACCATCTTTGTACCATCACTCCACTTTTAACAACCATCTTTGTACCATCACTCCACTTTTAACAACCATCTTTGTACCATCACTCCACTTTTAACAACCATCTTTGTACCATTACTCCACTTTTAACAACCATCTTTGTACCATCACTCCACTTTTAACAACCATCTTTGTACCATCACTCCACTTTTAACAACCATCTTTGTACCATCACTCCACTTTTAACAACCATCTTTGTACCATCACTCCACTTTTAACAACCATCTTTGTACCATTACTCCACTTTTAACAACCATCTTTGTACCATCACTCCACTTTTAACAACCATCTTTGTACCATCACTCCACTTTTAACAACCATCTTTGTACCATCACTCCACTTTTAACAACCATCTTTGTACCATCACTCCACTTTTAACAACCATCTTTGTACCATCACTCCACTTTTAACAACCATCTTTGTACCATCACTCCACTTTTAACAACCATCTTTGTACCATCACTCCACTTTTAACAACCATCTTTGTACCATCACTCCACTTTTAACAACCATCTTAGTACCATCACTCCACTTTTAACAACCATCCTTGTACCATCACTCCACTTTTAACAACCATCTTTGTACCATCACTCCACTTCCAGCAGTTGAAACAGAGGCTTCATTCACCCAACGAAAGTAAAAGACTGGGCAGGCGATGCAAAATGCCGCCAATAAAAAGTAGGGGCGCCATTGGTACACTAAGAGAAAACACCATAAGTGTCCGGGGCCCAAGACTGTTCAACAGCCTCCCATCAAGCATTAGGGGAATTGCCAATAAACCCCTGGCTGCCTTCAAGACCCCTGGCTGCCTTCAAGACCCCTGGCTGCCTTCAAGACCCCTGGCTGCCTTCAAGACCCCTGGCTGCCTTCAAGACCCCTGGCTGCCTTCAAGACCCCCTGGCTGCCTTCAAGACCCCTGGCTGCCTTCAAGACCCCTGGCTGCCATCAAGACCCCTGGCTGCCTTCAAGACCCCTGGCTGTCTTCAAGACCCCTGGCTGCCTTCAAGACCCCTGGCTGCCTTCAAGAGAGAGCTGGACAGATACCTAAAGTCAGTGCCGGATCAGCCGGGCTGTGGCTCGTACGTTGGACTGCGTGCGGCCAGCAGTAACAGCCTGGTTGACCAGGCCCTGATCCACTGGGAAGCCTAGTCATGGACTAGGGGCGTTGATCCCCGGAATAACCTCCAGGTAACCCTGCATCTGTGGTGGATGGTGGATGCTTAATAGACTCCATGTGTGTCATTCAGTACTAGTGGTGGATTACCTGGTGGTTACCTGGAGGTTATTCCGGGGATCAACACCCCCGCGGCCCGGTCCATGACTAGGCTTCCCAGTGGATCAGGGCCTGGTCAACCAGGCTGTTACTGCTGGCCGCACGCAGTCGAACGTACGAGCCACAGCCCGGCTGATCCGGCACTGACTTTAGGTATCTGTCCAGCTCTCTCTTGAAGGCAGCCAGGGGTCTTGAAGGCAGCCAGGGGTCTTGAAGGCAGCCAGGGGTTTAATGGCAATTCCCCTAATGCTTGATGGGAGGCTGTTGAACAGTCTTGGGCCCCGGACACTTATGGTGTTTTCTCTTAGTGTACCAATGGCGCCCCTACTTTTAATTGGGGGCATTTTGCATCGCCTGCCCAGTCTTTTACTTTCGTTGGGAGTGATTTCTGTGTGCAGATTTGGGACGCTTAATAGACTCCATATGTGTCATTGAGGTTTGATGACGCAGCATTTCTCCGTATAACCCTGTAGGGTTAATTACCCAGGATAAGCCAAGAAAGCGACGCAGTGTGGCTTATTTCCACTACGGCTATTTTCAGGGCGTTCCCTTGGTTGCTACCCTCATCAGTTAGCTAACACCCTGGTACCTATTTACTGGTAGGTAGCAGGGGCATCGGAAGTTAGAGGATTTGACCTTAAGTCTCTGTCCAGGATTCAGACCGGGAACTTTCGGTTGTAAGCGAGAATAGGAGACGGTAGTTAATATTTTAGAGACGAGACAAAGAAGAGGGGAGACAAGAGACTCCCGGAACACCACAGGGAGGAGAGAGAGAGAGAGAGAGAGAGAGAGAGAGAGAGAGAGAGAGAGAGAGAGAGGCAAACACAAATTCATAATATATATAAAATACAGTAAGTATCGGTTGTAATTCCTTCCTATTAGAGACCTGGGTTAGTGTAGACGGTAGAGTGTCGGACTCGCAATTTACGGACCGCGATTGGAGCCCCTCGCTCACCCATCTGTTTATTCAGTGACTATATATATATATATATATATATATATATATATATATATATATATATATATATATATATATATATATATATATATATATATATATATATATATACATATATATATATATATATATATATATATATAAATAAAATATATATATATATATATATATATATATATATATATATATATATATATATATATATATATATATATATATATATATATATTATCAAACTGGCCGATTCCCACCAAGGCAGGGTGGCCCACCAAGGCAGGGTAGCCCACCAAGGCAAGGGTGGCCCACCAAGGCAGGGTGGCCCACCAAGGCAGGGTAGCCCACCAAGGCAGAGTGGTCCACCAAAGCAGGGTGGCCCACGAAGGCAGGGTAGCCCACCAAGGCAGAGTGGCCCACCAAGGCAGGGTGGCCCGAAAAAGAAAAACTTTCACCATCATTCACTCCATCACTGTCTTGCCAGAAGGGTGCTTTACACTACAGTTTTTAAACTGCAACATTAACACCCCTCCTTCAGAGTGCAGGCACTGTACTTCCCATCTCCAGGACTCAAGTCCGGCCTGCCGGTTTCCCTGAACCCCTTCATAAATGTTACTTTGCTCACACTCCAACAGCACGTCAAGTATTAAAAACCATTTGTCTCCATTCACTCCTATCAAACACGCTCACGCAGAGAGAGAGAGAGAGAGAGAGAGAGAGAGAGAGAGAGAGAGAGAGAGAGAGAGAGAGAGAGAGCAAGCACGGTTCTAAAGAAAATCGTTGTAGTTATTTAGGCCCACAAGTGATGTATTAGCAATAACAGCCCAGGAAGTGAGAGGCTGAGGGCCCTCTGCTCTCTCCCTAACAAAGACATTTACATATATGCCAGATAACGTGATATCCTGGGGCGGGCGGGACGGGTGGTAGGGGCATGAATGAAGGGATGGGATGGGGGTAGGACGGGTATGATGGCGGAGGCCACCAGGTGGGGTGAGGTTAATAGTGGTTCTTTTTACTAAGTGTCGAGATCCGGTCCTCTTTGTTTTGCAGTGTCTTCCGCTCTTTGGCATCCGCATCTTGTAGCGCCTACGTTGACAACGCCCCCACGCCCACGGCACCCACGCCCACGGCACCCATGCTCCACACCGGCGTCCCTTAACCCCTTACCCTCCACGCTCCAACATCCGCATGTAGCAATGAGGTGTGCCGCATAGCTTAGCGGTTTACATGGGAGTACATGGGAAAGAGCGTACTTGGAGTATACCTGGGGGGTGTTTCGGGGAGTCAACCTCCTCGCGGCCTGGTCCATGACAAGGCCGCCTGGTGCAGCAGGGCCTGATCAACCAGGCTGTTACTGCTGGCCGCATGCATACCGACGTACGAGCCACAGCTCGGCTGGTCAGGTACTGACTTTGGGTACCTGTCCAGCTCCCTCTTGAAGACAGCCAGGGGTGTAGAAAACAGCCAGGGGTCTATTGGTAATCCCCCTTATGAATGCTGGGAGGCAGTTGAACAGTCTTGGGCACCTGACATTTACTGTGTTGTCTCTGTGTACTCGTGGCTCCCCTGCCCAGTCTTGCACCGCCTGCCCAGTCTTTTGCTTTCTTAGAGAGTGATTTCCATGTGTAGATTTGGGACTAGTACCTCTGAAGATTTCCAAAGTGTATATTATCATGTATCTTTCTCGCCTGCGTTTCAAAGAGTACAGGTCAAGGGACTTCAACTGTTCCCAGTTCATCATAGGACTTGTAGTTCACACTGAGGCTATCTAGTAAGAGCTATCTACTTCTGTCTAGATTAAGGACTATGGTGTATTATCTAAGAGTGTAAGTCAAGGATTGTGTAATGCTTGTAGTTACCGACAGTATATTTAGCTTGACATTTGTAAAGGTTTTACAAAGCTCCTGGAGAGCGAAACGTTTCCACAATGAAATGTCGCATTAGTTGCACTTGTGTCTTTTTACCTAACAAGTCAACGATAGTAAAGCAGAAGGCTCTCTTTCTACCCTTCATTCCCTCCATCCACTACTACCACGCAAAGATGGAAAAAAATCTACCACATCTTGGTAAAATTGTTATGGAATTAGCAGGAGAGATGGAAGTAGAAAGTAGATGTACACTACAACTACCTATACTAAATTAGTAGCGTTACTATCTTGAACTACTGGTGTTACTCCAGTGATATTCGTAGAGCTGTGTGCTCCAGTTATTGTTTTGCTTGCCACTGGTTTTAATGATGCTTTAACTATCTACTTGACTACTGGTACTGACTCGATGCTTGGTCATGGACCGGACCTCGGGTACGTTGACCCCTGGAACACCCTCCTGGAACACCCTCCTGGAACACTCTCCTGGAACACCCTCCTGGAACACTCTCCTGGAACACCCTCCTGGAACACCCTCCTGGAACACTCTCCTGGAACACCCTCCTGGAACACCCTCCTGGAACACCCTCCTGGAACACCCTCCTGGAACACTCTCCTGGAACACCCTTGGAACACCCTCCTGGAACACTCTCCTGGAACACTCTCCTGGAACACCCTCCTGGAACACTCTCCTGGAACACCCTCCTGGAACACCCTCCTGGAACACTCTCCTGGAACACCCTCCTGGAACACCCTCCTGGAACACCCACCAGGAACACCCTCCTGGAACACTCTCCTGGAACACCCTCCTGGAACACCCTCCTGAAACACTCTCCTGGAACACCCTCCTGGAACACCCTCCAGGAACACCCTCCTGGAACACCCTCCAGGAACACCCACCAGGGACACCCTCCAGGAACACCCTCCTGGAACACCCACCAGGAACACCCTCCAGGAACACCCACCAGGAACACCCTCCTGGAACACCCTCCAGGAACACCCTCCTGGAACACCCTCCTGGAACACCCACCAGGAACACCCTCCTGGAACACCCACCAGGAACACCCTCCAGGAACACCCACCAGGAACACCCTCCAGCAACACCCACCAGGAACACCCTCCTGGAACACCCTCCAGGAACACCCTCCAGGAACACCCTCCTGGAACACCCTCCTGGAACACCCTCCTGGAACACCCTCCAGGAACACCCTCCTGGAACACCCTCCTGGAACACCCTCCTGGAACACCCTCCAGGAACACCCTCCTGGAACACTCTCCAGGAACACCCTCCAGGAATACTCTCCTGGAACACCCTCCTGGAACACCCTCCAGGAACACCCTCCAGGAACACCCACCAGGAACACCCTCCTGGAACACTCTCCTGGAACACCCTCCTGGAACACCCACCAGGAACACCCTCCTGGAACACCCTCCAGGAACACCCTCCTGGAACACTCTCCAGGAACACCCTCCAGGAACACCCTCCTGGAACACTCTCCAGGAACACCCTCCAGGAACACCCTCCTGGAACACCCTCCAGGAACACCCTCCTGGAACACTCTCCAGGAACACCCTCCAGGAACACCCTCCAGGAACACTCACCAGGAACACCCTCCTGGAACACCCTCCTGGAACACCCTCCAGGAACACCCTCCTGGAACACCCTCCAGGAACACCCACCAGGAGCACCCTCCAGGAACACCCACCAGGAACACCCTCCAGGAACACCCACCAGGGACACCCTCCAGGAACACCCTCCAGGAACACCCACTAGGAACACCCTCCAGGAACACCCACTAGGAACACCCTCCAGGAACACTCACCAGGAACACCCTCCTGGAACACCCTCCTGGAACACCCTCCTGGAACACCCTCCAGGAACACCCTCCTGGAACACCCTCCAGGAACACCCACCAGGAACACCCACCAGGAACACCCTCCAGGAACACCCACCAGGAACACCCACCAGGGACACCCTCCAGGAACACCCACCAGGGACACCCTCCAGGAACACTCACCAGGAACACCCACCAGGAACACCCTCCTGGAATACCCTCCAGAAACACCCACCAGGAACACCCACCAGGAACACCCACCAGGAACACCCACCAGGAACACCCACCAGGAACACCCACCAGGAACACCCTCCTGGAACACCCTCCAGGAACACACTCCAGGTATACTGTTAACTGATCGTTCTGAAGTTGACAGACAAAAAAATAAGAACGTGTTGGCAGAGTGCCTCATCTTACTATAGTTTTAACAAGCAGTTGAATGAAGTAGCGAGTGTACCAGGCATCATCCTTCCTCTCCCTCCATCACACTATAACTTACCAGACACTATAACTCTTATATTTCCAGACATATAGAATTTGAGCTTACAGACCAATGTTGATCGAAACGTCGTGGTAAGTTCCTCTTTCTCCTGTGTGCGGGTTGTGTAGTGTGATGAACGGTTTTGAAAACCGACAAGTTGAATTTACACTTATACAACGTATGGGAATCTTTATTGAAGAAACGTTTCGCCACACAGTGGCTTCATCAGTCCAATACAAAGGTAATCAGTCCCTCAGCCAGGCTGAGGGACAGATTACCTCAAACTCCTCCTCTCCTTACCCTTTTCTACTTTGCATTGGACTGATGTGTGGCGAAACGTTTCCTCAATAAAGATTCCCATACGTTGCATAAGTGTCTCAATTCTTCGGGTTGTGTATTGTTCCAGTCCCGGTATTGAATCTCTTTGTTCTTTCGTTGTACAGTATATGTTACTGAACTCCGCGGGAACTTCTCCCACTGTCCAACAGTTGAGTGATGCTGATTAACTCTCAGGGGTTTAACGCTCCACGTGAAGTTGTGAAAGTGAATCGATAAGTGTATTAGCAACGTAGAAATCCTGGTAGTGTGTATGCCGCCATATTGGACGTGTATTGAAATGGGTTGGGCAAATATTTGTTAGTGGGTTTGGGTGTGAGAAGGATCTGCCTAGTTTGGGCCAGTAGGCCTGCTGCAGTGTTCCTCCTTTCTTATAGTCAGGGTCTTCTTTTATAAACAGATCCTTCTCTTATAAGAACATAAAGGAAGAACACTGCAGCAGGCCTACTGACTCGTACTTGGCAGATCTTTCTCAAATCTTGGCTGGTATGTTACTAATGATCCAAATATACCAGGGGATTACAGGACATATATACACAGAGGCGTATGTCTTTTGGTGCATATACAACGAGAAGTGTATATGCGTGTCTGTGTATATACGCTGGTAGTTGACAATCAGTATTTTTGGCATCAAGGTATTCTTGACTGGTGGTGTACAGGTGACATGTAGCCTTAATGACCCTCGTGTAGTAGACATGAAACCCCATTAACCAACCTTTACGTTGTAGAAACCCCATTAACCAACCCTCGTGTAGTAGATAAGTTTGAAACCCCATTAACCAACCCTCATATAGATTAATGGTTCACAGAACCGACACGTTGATAAATTAGACACATGTGCAACTCTTGGGTATCTTTATTAAGGAAACGTTTCGCCACACAGTGGCTTCATCAGTCTGATGAAGCCACTGTGTGGCGAAACGTTTCCTCAATAAAGATACCCAAGAGTTGCACATGTCTAATTTATCAACCCTCACATAGTAGATAGGTGTGTAATTGTGTATGTCTGACTGTGTCTGTCAGCCTGTCTTTGTGTCAGCCTGTCTCTCTGTCAGCGTATCTTTGTGTCAGCCTGTCTCTGTGTCAGCGTATCTTTGTGTCAGCCTGTCTCTGTGTCAGCGTATCTTTGTGTCAGCCTGTCTCTGTGTCAGCGTATCTTTGTGTCAGCCTGTCTCTGTGTCAGCGTATCTTTCAATACACTCGGAGAAGACATCACCTGACTGATGGTGAATATACTTCCTTTAAGTGTTGTATGTATACTTCTGAGATTATATAATACATACATACATACTGAGAGGATACATGTATGTATACACCTGGGAAATGTATCATTAGACCGAACTGGACTATCACATCGATAGAAGTTTGAGGTAATCAGTCCCTCAACCTGGAATCGATGTGTTCAGTCCATCACTCTTGTAGGAAGTGCAGCACCGAGCAACCAGAGGGGGCGCACATCGAGTGCCATTAATGCTACCCGATACCACGTGAAACTGAATGAAATCCTGCATCTGAAGCTACTAACTCTGAAAGGTTATTACAATAAATTTTTATATTATACCCGTTTGAAACAGGTAGTGTTTTTGTGGCCACCCTGTATATAGAGTCTTGAATTTTCTACCTCGTTGTCTCCTTTAATTCTGAAACTAATTTTTCTGTAACTTTATCTTTCTGTCTTTTTCAGTTTCCTTCAGTGTCTTTCTTTGGGATTTTTTTATTATTATTATTAAAAATAACTCGATGGAAGCGTGTAACTTCGGGGTTCTGGGGGAGAGAATCCTCAACTTTATTTCTGCTGAGATCGTAAAGACGAGAGTCTGATGGTGTGGAAGATGCAGTCTGTTGGGGGATTATATCCAGAGGCACACCCACCACACTCACCCTGTCACTGCTGGGTGATCAGCCTGTCACTGCTGGGTGATCAGCCTGCCACTGCTGGGTGATTAGCCTGCCACTGCTGGGTGATCAGCCTGCCACTGCTGGGTGATCAGCCTGCCACTGCTGGGTGATCTGCCTGCCACTGCTGGGTGATCAGCCTGCCACTGCTGGGTGATCAGCCTGTCACTGCTGGGTGATCAGCCTGTCACTGCTGGGTGATCAGCCTGCCACTGCTGGGTGATCAGCCTGCCACTGCTGGGTGATCAGCCTGCCACTGCTGGGTGATCAGCCTGTCACTGCTGGGTGATCAGCCTGCCACTGCTGGGTGATCAGCCTGCCACTGCTGGGTGATCAGCCTGTCACTGCTGGGTGATCAGCCTGCCACTGCTGGATAATCAGCCTGCCACTGCTGGGTGATCACCCTGTCACTGTTGGGTGATCAGCCTGCCACTGCTGGATAATCAGTCTGCCACTGCTGGGTGATCAGCCTGCCACTGCTGGGTGATCAGCCTGCCACTGCTGGGTGATCACCCTGCCACTGCTGGGTGATCAGCCTGCCACTGCTGGGTGATCACCCTGTCACTGCTGGGTGATCAGCCTGCCACTGCTGGGTGATCAGCCTGCCACTGCTGGGTGACCAGCCTGCCACTGCTGGGTGATCATCCTGCCACTGCTGGGTGATCAGCCTGCCACTGCTGGGTGATCAGCCTGCCACTGCTGGGTGATCAGCCTGCCACTGCTGGGTGATCAGCCTGCCACTGCTGGGTGATCAGCCTGCCACTGCTGGGTGATCAGCCTGCCACTGCTGGGTGATCAGCCTGCCACTGCTGGGTGATCAGCCTGCCACTGCTGGGTGATCAGCCTGCCACTGCTGGGTGATCAGCCTGCCACTGCTGGGTGATCAGCCTGCCACTGCTGGATGATCAGCCTGCCACTGCTGGATGATCAGCCTGCCACTGCTGGATGATCAGCCTGCCACTGCTGGACGACCAGCATGCCACTACTGGATAAGTACTTTGGTACTGGTGGACCAACCAGCAGCCTGGCACTGCTGGATGAGGACTTTAGTACTGGTGGACCAGCAGTCTAGCACTGCTGGATGAGCAGCCTGCCTCTGATGGATGAACACTTTGGTACTGGTGGACCAGCAGCTTGCTAGATGGCCCTCAACACTGCTAGAATTGTGGGGTCATCCAGCAGCAGTCTGGCACTGCTGGATGGCCCTCGTCAATGCTAGAGTTGTAGGTCATCCAGCAGCAGTCTGACACTGCTAGATGGCCCTCGTAACTGCTAGAGTTGTAGGTCATCCAGCAGCAGTCTGACACTGCTAGATGGCCCTCGTAACTGCTAGAGTTGTAGGTCATCCAGCAGCAGTTTGACACTGCTAGATGGCAATCGTAACTGCTAGAGTTGTGGGTCATCCAGCAGCAGTCTGACACTGCTAGATGGCCCTCGTAACTGCTAGAGTTGTGGGTCATCCAGCAGCAGTCTGACACTGCTAGATGGCCCTCGTAACTGCTAGAGTTGTGGGTCATCCAGCAGCAGTCTGGCACTGCTGGATGACCCTGAACCGGCTCCCCCAAACCATTCTCAAACTAGCACTGCCCTATCTCCTTTATGGCTATCCTGATGCACCAGTTTAGATTTTCCCCCCATCATACATTGCAGCTCCGCCCCTGTTTCCTGCTGATTCTGCCACTGAGGGAATAATTTGTACCTGTGGCCGTCAACAGGCATGTCCTTGTTTTTCAGAGTAAACCAAGTTTCTGTTAGTGCGATAATCTTAACGTGTTTTTCATATGCAGTTAGTCTTGGTTAATCTGTTTTTCTGGTTCTCAGATATAACAATAATAATAATAATAATAATAATAATAATAATAATAATAATAATAATAATAATAATATTTATATTTCTACATGTACAAGGTATACCAGTACATGCACAAGGTATACAAGCACATGTACAAGGTATACAAGTACATGTACAAGGTATACCAGTACATGTACAAGGTATACAAGTACATGTACAAGGTATACAAGTACATGTACAAGGTATACAAGTACATGTACAAGGTATACAGACCATAGTTGACATCAGTGACATACTACTATATAGAAAGCCCCTTGTTATGCTGAGCATTTCCCGCAAATTAGGTCAGTTTTGTCCCAGGATGCGACCCACACCAGTCCACTAACACCCAGGATGCGACCCACACCAGTTCACTAACACCCAGGATGCGACCCACACCAGTTCACTAACACCCAAGATGCGACCCACACCAGTCCACTACCCAGGATGCGACCCACTACCAGTCCACTAACACCAGGATGCGACCCACACCAGTCCACTAACACCCAGGATGCGACCGCACACCAGTCCACTAACACCCAGGATGCGACCCACACCAGTCCACTAACACCCAGGATGCGACCCACACCAGTCCACTAACACCCAGGATGCGACCCCACACCAGTCCCACTAACACCCAGGATGCGACCTCACACCAGTCCACTAACACCCAGGATGCGACCCACACCAGTCCACTAACACCCAAGGATGCGACCCACACCAGTCCACTAACACCCAGGATGCGACCCACACCAGTCCACTAACACCCAGGATGCGACCCACACCAGTCCACTAACACCCAGGATGCGACCTCCACACCAGTCCACTAACACCCAGGATGCGACCCACAGACCAGTCCACTAACACCCAGGATGCGACCCACACCAGTCGCACTAACACGCCAGGATGCGACCCACACCAGTCCACTAACACCCAGGATGCGACCCACACCAGTCCACTAACACCAAGGATGCGACCCACACCAGTCCACTAACACCCAGGATGCGACCCACACCAGTCCACTAACACACAGGATGTGACCCACACCAGTCCACTAACACCCAGGATGCGACCCACAAGTCCACTAGACCCACACCAGTAACACCCAGATGCGACCCACACCAGATTTGTCCCAGGATGCGACCCACACCAGTCCACTAACACCCAGGATGCGACCCACACCAGTCCACTAACACCCAGGATGCGACCCACACCAGTCCACTAACACCCAGGATGCGACCCACACCAGTCCACTAAATCCAGGATAGTCCACTAACACCCAGTCAGTTTGTGACCCACAACCAGTCCACTCCCAGGATGCGACCCACACCAGTCCACTAACACCCTGCCCGACCCACACCAGTCCACTAACACCCAGGATGCGACCCACACCAGTCCACTAACACCCAGGATGCGACCCACACCAGTCCACTAACACCCAGGATGCGACCCACACCAGTCCACCCACACGTCCACTAACACCCAGGATGCGACCCACACCAGTCCACTAACACCCGCCACCCACACCAGTTCACTAACACCCAGGATGCGACCCACACCAGTCCACTAACACCCAGGATGCGACCCACACCAGTCCACTAACACCCAGGATGCGACCCTAACACCAGGATGCGACCCACACCAGTCCAACACCCAGGATGCACCCTACACACCAGTCCACTAACACCCAGGATGCGACCCACACCAGTCCACTAACACCCAGGATGCGACCCACACCAGTCCACTAACACCCAGGATGTGACCCACACCAGTCCACTAACACCCAGGATGCGACCCACACCAGTCCACTAACACCCAGGATGCGACCCACACCAGTCCACTAACACCCAGGATGCGACCCACACCAGTCCACTAACACCCAGGATGCGACCCATACCAGTCCACTAACACCCAGGATGCGACGCACACCAGTCCACTAACACCCAGGATGCGACGCACACCAGTCCACTAACACCCAGGATGCGACGCACACCAGTCCACTAACACCCAGGATACGACCCACACCAGTCCACTAACACCCAGGATGTGACCCACACCAGTCCACTAACACCCAGGATGTGACCCACACCAGTCCACTAACACCCAGGATGTGACCCACACCAGTCCACTAACACCCAGGATGTGACCCACACCAGTCCACTAACACCCAGGATGTGACCCACACCAGTCCACTAACACCCAGGATGCGACCCACACCAGTCCACTAACACCCAGGATGCGACCCACACCAGTTCACTAACACCCAGGATGCGACCCACACCAGTCCACTAACACCCAGGATGCGACCCACACCAGTCCACTAACACCCAGGATGCGACCCACACCAGTCCACTAACACGCAGGATGCGACCCACACCAGTCCACTAACACGCAGGATGCCACCCACACCAGTCCACTAACACCCAGGATGCCACCCACACCAGTCCACTAACACCCAGGATGCCACCCACACCAGTCCACTAACACCCAGGATGCGACCCACACCAGTCCACTAACACCCAGGATGCGACCCACACCAGTCCACTAACACCCAGGATGCGACCCACACCAGTCCACTAACACCCAGGATGCGACCCACACCAGTCCACTAACGACGCAGGGATACGACCCACACCAGTCCACTAACACGCAGGATGCGACCTACACCAGTCCACTAACACGGCAGGATGCGACCCACACCAGTCCACTAACACCCAGGATGGCGACCCACACCCAGTCCACTAACACCCAGGATGCGACCCACACCAGTCCACTAACACGCAGGATGCGACCTACACCAGTCCACTAACACGCAGGATGCGACCCACACCCAGTCCACTAACACCCAGGATGCGAGTCCACCACCCAGAGATGCGACCCACACCAGTCCACTAACACCCAGGATGCGACCCACACCAGTCCACCACGCTGCGACCCACACCAGTCCACACACCAGGATGCGACCCACACCAGTCCACTAACACCCAGGATGCGACCCACACCAGTCCACTAACACAGGATATTCCACACACCAGGATGCGACCCACACCAGTCCACTAACACCCAGGATGCGACCCACACCAGTCCACTAACACGCTGCGACCCACAACCAACTAACACGCAGGATGACCCACACCAGTCCACTAACACGCCACAGGATGCGACCCACACCAGTCCACTAACACCCAGGATGCGACCCACACCAGTCCACTAACACTAGTCCACTAACACCAGGATGCGACCCACACCAGTCCACTAACACCCAGGATGCGACCCACACCAGTCCACTAACACTGCGACCCACACCAGTCCACTAACCCAGGATGCGACCCACACCAGTCCACTAACACTAAGTCCACACCAGGTACCAGTCCACTAACACCCAGGATGCGACCCACACCAGTTACTGACGCAGGATGCGACCCACACCAGTCCACTAACACGCAGGAATGCGACCCCACACCAGTCCACTACACACGCAGGATGCGACCCACACCAGTCCAACACTAGTCCACTAACACCCAGGATGCGACCCACACCAGTCCACTAACACCCCGGTGTACCCATTTTAATGGGGAACATAGGACACGCCCAATGTTTTTACCCTCGCCGGGAATCGAACCCTGACTCTCGCCGTACGAAGCAAGAACTTTAGCCACCAGGCCACGTATATTAAGCGATGAGGAAGTTGTTTTGGCTTCCTGTCACTGATTTTTCTTGTACCATTCAGATTACTTTGTCTTGACTGATATAATAATTAATTCTTGAAGTACATGATTTAGCTTGTACAGATCTTAATGTACAGATGTTATTGTACAGATCTTATTGTACAGATCTTATTGTACAGATCTTATTGTACAGATCTTATTGTACAGATCTTATTGTACAGATCTTATTGTACAGATCTTATTGTACAGATCTTATTGTACAGATCTTATTGTACAGATCTTATTGTACAGATCTTAGTGTACAGATCTTATTGTACAGATCTTATTGTACAGATCTTATTGTACAGATCTTAGTGTACAGATCTTATTGTACAGATCTTATTGTACAGATCTTAGTGTACAGATCTTAGTGTACAGATGTTATTGTACAGATCTTATTGTACAGATCTTATTGTACAGATGTTATTGTACAGATGTTATTGTACAGATCTTAGTGTACAGATCTTATTGTACAGATGTTATTGTACAGATCTTATTGTACAGATCTTATTGTACAGATCTTATTGTACAGATCTTATTGTACAGATCTTATTGTACAGGTCTTATTGTACAGATCTTATTATTGTACAGATCTTATTATTGTACAGATCTTATTATTGTACAGATCTTATTATTGTACAGATCTTATTATTGTACAGATCTTATTATTGTACAGATCTTATTAGCTTTTTCACTTTTTTTCTTAAATTATCGTAGGAATTATTTTGTTTGGTATACTACAACCTGTCTGGTTCACACACACACACGTGGCGGAGGCAGGATCCATACATGGCTTCAAGAGGAGGTATGATAAAGTTCAGGGAGCAGGGAGAGTGGATCTAGTAGCGACCAGTGGAGAGGCGGGGCCAGGAGCTATGACTTGACCTCTGAAATCACAATTAGCCGAGTACACGCACACACGCACTAGTAGCGATCACGATCAGCGAAGAGGCGGGGCCAGGAGCTATGGCTTGACCTCTGAAATCACAATTAGCCGAGTACACACACACACGCACTAGTAGCGATCACGATCAGCGAAGAGGCGGGGCCCGGAGCTATGACTTGACCTCTGAAATCACAATTAGCCGAGTACACACACACACGCACTAGTAGCGATCACGATCAGCGAAGAGGCGGGGCCAGGAGCTATGACTTGACCTCTGAAATCACAATTAGCCGAGTACACACACACACGCACTAGTAGCGATCACGATCAGCGATGAGGCGGGGCCAGGAGCTATGACTTGACCTCTGAAATCACAATTAGCCGAGTACGTACACGCACACACGCACTAGTAGCGATCACGATCAGCGATGAGGCGGGGCCAGGAGCTGAGATTCGACCCCTGCAACCACATATCTAGGCAAGTACACACCACACACCGGTAACAGTAAAGGAAAGATGGACTTGGTGTGATATAACGTACAAAATACTGAGAGAAATTGATAGGGTGGACAGTGACAGATTGAGAGGCGGGAAACAGGAACACGAGGGCACAGCTGGAAGTTGTTAATACACGAGTCACAGAGATGTTAGGAACTGCTTTTTCAGCCATCGAGTTGGCAGGATACGGAACGACCTGGAGAATGAAGCGGTAGAGGCAGGATCCATACGTAGCTTTGAGAGCTATGACTCTGGTAAGCAGGAGTGGACCTAAGAGACGGGGCCAGGAGCTGTGACTCGAACTCTGTAACCATGTACTGGTGCGTACACAGAAACAATGTGTTTGGCGTTCTCTGCGTTCCTCCCACCCTCCATATCCCTCTCATCCTGCTCCCTCCCACACTCCATCCCTCTCATCCTGCTCCCTCCCACCCTCCATATCCCTCTCATCCTGCTCCCTCCCACCCTCCATATCCCTCTCATCCTGCTCCCTCCCACCCTCCATCCCTCTCATCCTGCTCCCTCCCTCCCTCCATCCCTCTCATCCTGTTCCCTCTCACCCTCCATCCCTCTCATCCTGCTCCCTCCCACCCTCCATCCCTCTCATCCTGCTCCCTCCCACCCTCCATCCCTCTCATCCTGCTCCCTTCCACCCTCCATCCCTCTCATCCTGCTCCCTTCCACCCTCCATCCCTCTCATCCTGCTCCCTCCCACCCTCCATATCCCTCTCATCCTGCTCCCTTCCACCCTCCATCCCTCTCATCCTGCTCCCTTCCACCCTCCATCCCTCTCATCCTGCTCCCTTCCACCCTCCATCCCTCTCATCCTGCTCCCTCCCACCCTCCATATCCCTCTCATCCTGCTCCCTCCCACCCTCCATCCCTCTCATCCTGCTCCCTTCCCCCCTCAATCCCTCTCATACTGCTCCCTTCCACCCTCCATCCCTCTCATCCTGCTCCCTTCCACCCTCCATCCCTCTCATCCTGCTCCCTCCCACCCTCCATATCCCTCTCATCCTGCTCCCTCCCACCCTCCATATCCCTCTCATCCTGCTCCCTTCCACCCTCCATCCCTCTCATCCTGCTCCCTTCCACCCTCCATCCCTCTCATCCTGCTCCCTCCCACCCTCCATATCCCTCTCATCCTGCTCCCTCCCACCCTCCATATCCCTCTCATCCTGCTCCCTCCCACCCTCCATATCCCTCTCATCCTGCTCCCTCCCACCCTCCATCCCTCTCATCCTGCTCCCTCCCACCCTCCATCCCTCTCATCCTGCTCCCTTCCACCCTCCATCCCTCTCATCCTGCTCCCTTCCACCCTCCATCCCTCTCATCCTGCTCCCTTCCACCCTCCATCCCTCTCATCCTGCTCCCTCCCACCCTCCATATCCCTCTCATCCTGCTCCCTCCCACCCTCCATCCCTCTCATCCTGCTCCCTCCCACCCTCCATCCCTCTCATCCTGCTCCCTCCCACCCTCCATCCCTCTCATCCTGCTCCCTCTCACCCTCCATATCCCTCTCATCCTGCTCCCTCTCACCCTCCATATCCCTCTCATCCTGCTCCCTCCCACCCTCCATCCCTCTCATCCTGCTCCCTCTCACCCTCCATCCCTCTCATCCTGCTCCCTCCCACCCTCCATCCCTCTCATCCTGCTCCCTCCCACCCTCCATCCCTCTCATCCTGCTCCCTCCCACCCTCCATCCCTCTCATCCTGCTCCCTCCCACCCTCCATCCCTCTCATCCTGCTCCCTCCCACCCTCCATCCCTCTCATCCTGCTCCCTCCCACCCTCCATCCCTCTCATCCTGCTCCCTCCCACCCTCCATCCCTCTCATCCTGCTCCCTCTCATCCTGCTCCCTCCCACCCTCCATCCCTCTCATCCTGCTCCCTCCCACCCTCCATCCCTCTCATCCTGCTCCCTCTCATCCTGCTCCCTTCCACCCTCCATCCCTCTCATCCTGCTCCCTGCCACCCTCCATCCCTCTCATCCTGCTCCCTCCCACCCTCCATATCCCTCTCATCCTGCTCCCTCCCACCCTCCATCCCTCTCATCCTGCTCCCTCCCACCCTCCATCCCTCTCATCCTGCTCCCTCCCACCCTCCATCCCTCTCATCCTGCTCCCTCTCACCCTCCATATCCCTCTCATCCTGCTCCCTCTCACCCGCCATATCCCTCTCAGCCTGCTCCCTCCCACCCTACATCCCTCTCATCCTGCTCCCTCTCACCCTCCATCCCTCTCATCCTGCTCCCTCCCACCCTCCATCCCTCTCATCCTGCTCCCTCCCACCCTCCATCCCTCTCATCCTGCTCCCTCCCCCCCTCCATCCCACTCATCCTGCTCCCTCCCACCCTCCATCCCTCTCATCCTGCTCCCTCCCACCCTCCATCCCTCTCATCCTGCTCCCTCCCACCCTCCATCCCTCTCATCCTGCTCCCTCCCACCCTCCATCCCTCTCATCCTGCTCCCTCTCATCCTGCTCCCTCTCACCCTCCATCCCTCTCATCCTGCTCCCTCCCACCCTCCATCCCTCTCATCCTGCTCCCTCTCATCCTGCTCCCTCCCACCCTCCATCCCTCTCATCCTGCTCCCTCTCACCCTCCCTATCCCTCTCATCCTGCTCCCTCTCACCCTCCATATCCCTCTCATCCTGCTCCCTCCCACCCTCCATCCCTCTCATCCTGCTCCCTCTCACCCTCCATCCCTCTCATCCTGCTCCCTCCCACCCTCCATCCCTCTCATCCTGCTCCCTCCCACCCTCCATCCCTCTCATCCTGCTCCCTCCCACCCTCCATCCCTCTCATCCTGCTCCCTCGCACCCTCCATCCCTCTCATCCTGCTCCCTCCCACCCTCCCTCCCTCTCATCCTGCTCCCTCCCACCCTCCATCCCTCTCATCCTGCTCCCTCCCACCCTCCATCCCTCTCATCCTGCTCCCTCTCATCCTGCTCCCTCCCACCCTCCATCCCTCTCATCCTGCTCCCTCCCACCCTCCATCCCTCTCTCCCAAATAAAATGTAGTCAGGTTGCCTCTCACTTCCTCTCTCTCCTACACAAATGATTGATCACTAGGCATCACTGCCTCCTTACCCCTCTCCACCACTCCACCTACCCTCCCTCTCTCTCTCTCTCTCTCTCTCTCTCTCTCTCTCTCTCTCTCTCTCTCTCTCTCTCCCTCTCTCCCTCCTTCCCCCGGCTTTTCTTCTCTCCGTCCCATTCTCTTTCTTCCTCTGCCTGGTTTCATTCCCTCCTCTCCTTCCCACCTACACATGACGGGCTACAATCGTCTTCAAGATACACTACCACTGCTCTCTAATATTAATTATTAAGCAAGTCTACATACCAACCAGGCTGTTGCTGCTGGCCGCACGTAGTTCACCTTACGAACCACAGACCAGCTTTAGGTATCCATCCAGCTCCCTCTTGAAGGCAGCCAGGGATCTATAGGTAATTCCCCCTATGGCTGGTGGGAGGCTGTTGAACAGTCTTGGGCCCAGGACACTTACGGTGTTCTAGCTTAGTGTACTAATGGCGCCTTACTTTTCACTGAGGGTATGTTGCATCGCCTGCCGGGTATTTTGCCTTCATAGGGAGTGATTTTTGTGTGCAGATTAGGGACTAATCCCTCCACGATTTTCCAGGTGTAGATTATGATGTGTCGTTCTCGCCTGGCTTCCAGTGAGTACAAGTCTAAGTCCTTCAAATATACCGTCACATTTTGAGTCATTCCAGAATGATGTCTGACGTTGTCGTTGAAGTATGATGCTGTATCATTCTTTGTAGTATTACAGTATATGTATGATTGTCTGTCATGTACTACAGTCAATTGTATTATTCTTTCTCAAGCTCCACGCAGAATGTAACATGATTGGATAAAACTCTTCTAATGTAAAAGGACACAAGTGCAACTAATGTGACATTTTATTGTGGCAACGTTTCGCTCTCCAGGAGCTTTATCAAGTCGTTACCGGCTTGATAAAGCTCCTGGAGAGCGAAACGTTCCCACAATAAAATGTCACATTAGTTGTACTTGTGTCCTTTTACTTTACAAATTGTCGGTAATTCTACCAACTTTATTATAAAACTCTTCACTGAGCGAAACGTGTCCAACCAAAGCTCCATAACTAATTTAATTCCTGAACCATTGTCGACAGAAGAACTTTTTCCCAGACACTTCCGTGAGGTCACTTCCCGGCTGGAAGTTCAACGAACTCGATCACATTTGGAACTTTGCAGAGAGAGCTTTTAATGAGGCTTTTACCCAGTCAAAATACGTTCTTTGATGCTACTGGAAGTTTTGTCACTCAAAAAACTAGAGTTAATTTGATAAACAAAGTGAAATTTAATATTATGGATCTTGACTACGTAGGAAAGCACTGGTTTGGCAATAGAGTTGTGGATGAGTGGAACAAACTCCCGAGTATCGTTATAGAAGCTAAGACCTTGTGTAGTTTTAAAAATAGGTTGGATAAATACATGAGTGGGTGTGAGTTGGACCTGACTATCTTGTGCTACTGGGTTAGATCCCCTCAAGGGAGGTTCCTTGACGCTGGCGAGGGGCTCTTGATCTAGGGAATTGGATCTGTGCTCCAGTTCCCTGAATTGAGCCTGAATACCTTCCATCCCCCTCCTGCATGCGCTGTATAATCTTATGGGTTTAGCGCTCCCCATGATTATAATAATAATAATACTGGGTTAGATGCCGTGCTCCTTCCTTAAGTGAATGTGATTTGACCTGACTAGGTTAAGGCATTGACTTAAGCCTGTGGGAGAATTGGACCTGCCTTGCATGGGCCAGTAGGCCTGTTGCAATGTTCCTTCTTTCTTATGTTCTCGACGTGAATTAGAGAACAAGTGATGAGTGTAAACAGAGGTTAGAGGGAGAAACCATACCACGGGCGGGATTGAACCCGCGGTAAGAGAGTCATGTTAGAGGGAGGGGGAGATGGTATAAAATACTGGCGAAATGGGAAAAGTGAACATAAATGTAGTATAATGGGATTATTTAAAGGATCGGGTGAATGGGAGTAAGAGTTTCGAGAGGTCACGAGGTGGAAGAATGAGGTGTCACGTCTGAGCAGAAAAACAAGCCACGGAACGGGTGGGATTTGAACCCATGGCGAGTGAGTCGTGAAACTCCAGGCCAGTGCGTAAACCCACGACTAGTCGTGGGTTTAAACTCCACACCCGTTCCGTGGTTTGTTTACAGTCATGCTATTATACGATTTCGTAAGTCAGTGAGTGAAGTTAGGTGAAGGTAGCATCAGGTACCGGGAGAATCAACCTCGCTAAATCTTGGGAGATTGTGAAGGATTCTGAGTTTGGAACATTGTTATTGGTTGTCGTTATTACTGCCGAGTCTCAACTTAATCTCTCTTGACAGGATTTTTTTTTTCCATAAGTCTTGTTTCTGGGAAATTCGTAGTGCATTTCGAAGTTTTTCTGTAATTTGCATACATTCTGAGGGTCGATATTCCCATGTAGATTGTATGTATTCTGTGTATTGCTTCGCCATGTGTTATTGTATTCTTTGCTTCTGGTATCTAGATATCTGGAAATTTCACAGAGTCTCAGTCCCTCTTATAATTTTGCAAGCTCCTTATGTGTGTGTGGATTGCAACACGAAAGGCACTTGTGCAACACTATTGAGAGACTTGTGTAACACTTTGTGGAAACGTTTCGCCAACCAGTAGCTTCGTCAGTCCAGTACATAGAAGAATGGTTGAAGATCACAATGAGTTTGAGGTAATCACTCCCTCACTCTGGAGTCGATGTGATCAGTTCATTAATCACATCGACTCCAGACTGACGGACTCGTTACCTCAAACTCCTCATCTTCAGTCATTCTGGATTGGACTGAGGAAGCCATTGGTTGGCGAAACGTTACCACAAAGACACCGACGTGCTGCACAAGTACCTTACCAAGAATAAGAACATAAGAACGAAGGAACACTGCAGAAGGCCTACTGGCCCATGCGAGGCAGGTCCAAGTCTCCTACCGGCTTAAGCCAATGCACCCAACCTAGTCAGGTCAGGTCACATTGACTTAAGGGAGGAACACGGCAACCGACCTGGTAGCACAAGCTATCAGGTCTAACTCACACCCACCCACATCCACTCATGTATTTATCCAACCTATTTTTAAAGCTACACAACGTTCTGGCCTCTATAACGGTACTTGAGAGTTTGTTCCACTCATCCACAACTCTATTACCAAACCAGTACTTTCCTATATCCTTCCTGAATCTGAATTTTTCCAACTTAAAACCATTGCTGCGAGTCCTGTCTAGGCTAGATATTTTCAGCACACTATTTACATCCCCTTTATTTATTCCTGTCTTCCATTTATACACCTCAATCATATCCCCCCTAATTCTACGTCTTTCTAGAGAGTGCAGTTTCAGGGCCCTTAGTCTATCCTCATAGGGAAGGTTTCTGATACATGGGATCAACTTTGTCATCCTCCTTTGTACATTTTCCAGAGAATTTATATCCATTCTGTAATACGGTGACCAAAACTGTGCAGCATAATCTAAATGAGGCCTAACCAAGGATGTATAGAGTTGAAGAACAACCTGAGGACTCCTATTATTTATGCTTCTTGATATGAAGCCAAGGATTCTATTAGCTTTATTGCGAACACTTATGCACTGTTGTCTTGGTTTCAGATTACTGCTAACCAGAACTCCTAAATCTTTTTCGCAATCCGTAATATTGTATCAGTCAGTGCTTCGCTAGTCTTCATTTTTCACAGGACTCCATCAGCGCAAGAAGAAAGACATGGAGATATTCACTCCTGTCCACAGCCTGGAACTCCTCTCTCCCGTTACCCACTTCCAGAGCTTGGAACTCCTCTCTCCCGTTACCCACTTCCAGAGCTTGGAACTCCTCTCTCCCGTTACCCACTTCCAGAGCTTGGAACTCCTCTCTCCCGTTACCCACTTCCAGAGCTTGGAACTCCTCTCTCCCGTTACCCACTTCCAGAGCTTGGAACTCCTCTCTCCCGTTACCCACTTCCAGAGCTTGGAACTCCTCTCTCCCGTTACCCACTTCCAGAGCTTGGAACTCCTCTCTCCCGTTACCCACTTCCAGAGCTTGGAACTCCTCTCTCCCGTTACCCACTTCCAGAGCTTGGATAGATGAAGAATTGAGACACTTATGCAACACATGGGAATGTAATAAAGTTGGTAGAATTACCGACAATATGTAAAGTAAAAGGACACAAGTGCAACTAATGTGACATTTATTGTGGCAACGTTTCGCTCTCCAGGAGCTTTATCAAGCCATTACAAACAATACATGGACACAGAGGGTATATAAAGGCTCAAAGTGAGGTGCAATACTAGTGAGATAACATTTCGATGTTCACTAGTGGTAGTAGTAGTAGTAGTAGTAGTAGTAGACTTTTGTCACTACCACTACTACTACTACTACTACTACTACAACCACTAGTGAACATCGAAATGTTACCTCACTAGTATTGCACCTCACTCAGAGCCTTTATATACCCTCTGTGTCCATGTATTGTTTGTAATGGCTTGATAAAGCTCCTGGAGAGCGAAACGTTGCCACAATAAATGTCACATTAGTTGCACTTGTGTCCTTTTACTTAACACATGGGAATCTTTATTGAAGAAACGTTTCGCCACACAGTGGCTTCATCAGTCCAATACAAAGTTGAAATCGGTAATGAGAGGATTTCAACTTTGTATTGGACTGATGAAGCCACTGTGTGGCGAAACGTTTCTTCAATAAAGATTCCCATGTGTTGCATAAGTGTCTCAATTCTTCAACTTGTCGGTTTTTCAAAACCATTCATCACAGCTTGGATAGAACCATCTTGGAATAAAGACCTCCAAGTGTCTTGTAGCTCGGTTGCTAGCGCATTCAGCTCACACACTGAGGTCCGTGGTTTGATCCCCGGTACGGGTGGAAACATCAGGACGTGTTTCCTTAAGATACCTGCTGTCCATATTTAACTATCAATAAAATAGGTACCTGGGTGATAGTTAAGACACATGTGAAACATCTGGGTATCTTTATTGTAAACGTTTCGCCCTCCAGTGGCTTTATCAATACAAATTCTTGGACATAAGAAATCAGAAGAAGTATATACAAAAGATGAGGTAATCAGTCCCTCAGCCTTGGAGGTGGTGTTCAGAGCACCGTGGTTGTAGAGATTCTGAAGCACAGGCAAGGAGACTGGCGCTTATATAGGCGTCAGTGAAAGGGACGGGTAGCAGACGAGGGCATAGTCACTGGTAGGCGGGATTCCCCAGTGAAAGTAGGTATACCTGTAGGCATACCTGTATACCTGTCTTGCACAACCTGGGTGTTAGTCGACCGGTGTGGGTCGCATCCTGGAGACAAAATTAACCTAATTTCCCAGAAATGCTCTGCATAACATGCACGTGTACTTATAGTAATAAAAACTGCCTTATATAATTTTCATTACTATTATGTATCTTGCCAAGAATGGTGTACCATTATCCACAGTACTCCACCAGCTGCAAGAAAGCCATGAAGATACTGACTCAGGTTCTGTCCATAGCCTGGAACCCCTCTCTTCTGTTACCCACTTCCAGAGCTGGGACAGAACTAGCCTGGAATACATATCTTGCTGCAGACAACACATCCAGAAGGGTATTTGAAGCTTGGAATCCTCGCTTCTTCCATTATCCAGTTCCAGGGCACTCGTGATCCACGTGAGAGGCTTGAGGATTCCATGGAGGTGCACCGTGCACCACAAGGAGCGACGATAAGGGTGGAAACTTGATGGAAGAGAGGGGGAGTTGCCATGATGGAGGTAGGAGGGCGAAGAATGGTGATGGAGGGGGGAAAGGCGAGGGATATTCATAGAGGAGGGAAGTCTAGGAATGATGGAGGAATGAAAGGAGGAAGGGGGAAGATGGCGATAAAGGAATGAGGGAAGTAGGATGATAGAGGCAGGAGGGAGAGAAGAGGACTGTGATGAAAATAGGAAGAAGGAAGAGGTGGTTTCTTATCTAAATTAAATTGTGGGAACACCAGCAGTGTTGCTACACTATTCTATATTCTATGGTAAACTTCAGCAGTGTCAGCCTGAGCTGGCAAACTTCTGCAGTGTCAGCCTGAGCTGGCAAACTTCTGCAGTGTCAGCCTGAGCTGGCAAACTTCTGCAGTGTCAGCCTGAGCTGGCAAACTTCTGCAGTGTCAGCCTGAGCTGGCAAACTTCTGCAGTGTCAGCCTGAGCTGGTAAACTTCTGCAGTGTCAGCCTGAGCTGGTAAACTTCTGCAGTGTCAGCCTGAGCTGGTAAACTTCTGCAGTGTCAGCCTGAGCTGGTAAACTTCTGCAGTGTCAGCCTGAGCTGGCAAACTTCTGCAGTGTCAGCCTGAGCTGGCATAATTCAGCAGCGTCAGCCTGAGCTGGCATAATTCAGCAGCGTCAGCCTGAGCTGGCATACCTCAGTAGGTTGATGATAACGTCAGACATTCCACTGGTTCAGTAACTACCAGAGTTACTTTCCAGCAGTACTGGAGTTACTGCCACTCCAGTAATGAGGATATCATCACACTTCATGTACCTGGGAGTACATGGAACAGACATTAGAGTACTTGTCAGTTTACACCGACGCTGTCTATTGAGAACTATCTACTATTATCTAGTTTAAAGACTATCGCTTATTATCTAAGTGCCTGGGGCTGGGATAGTAAGAAATTCATCAGGGATAGAGGCTAGACAATGCAAAAATCCCTCAGTGACGAGTAGGAATGCAACTATCCTAGATAATTCAGTGTAAGGGGTCCAAGACTTTTCAACATTTTGTTAATGGGTGTGATTTGCGCTGCTGGTAACAACAGAGGAATTGCGCAGTTTGCAAAACGAGGTTTAGGACATTTCGCTCAATGTAGAGTTTCACTGTGGTGACTTAGAGCTCTGCCCAGAGCGCAGCATGATTTAGTAAAGCTCTAGAAGACAATACAGAGCGAAACATGACTGTATAAGCTCTACAGCGAGTGAATCGTGAATTGACAAAGGAGGGAAACACGGTCAAGCTTCACACAGGGCGAAACAATTCTTGGTAAGCTCTACACGTTGTGCAACATGTCTTGATAAAGCTCTGTACAGAGTGAACTTTGACTTCATTGAGCTCTACGCAGAGCGAAATGTTGTCTTGACAGTAGACTGTCTTGTGTAAGACGTTTCTCTCTCTTAGTCTCTAACCTTCTCTCCTTCACCCTCCTACCTCGGTCTATATTTTAATTACTTCTTCCCCACCTCCATTTTAACCCCCCCCCCCACCTACCACTCTCTCTCTCTCTCTCTCTCTCTCTCTCTCTCTCTCTCTCCTGCAGATGGTGCGTCTCGAGATTTTCCTCATACTCTCCTCACACACTGCTGCAAATCCTTTCAATTACTAAGTCAATGTAATTCCACTTTTCCTGCTCTGATAACGTTGAGCTTATAATGTTTCTGGTGTGTGTGAGTGTGTGTGTGTGTGAGTGTGTGTGTGTGTGTGTGTGTGTGTGTGTGTGTGTGTGTGTGTGTGTGTGTGTGTGTCTGTCTGTGTGTGTGTGTGTGTGTGTGTGTGTGTAGGTGTGTGTATGTGTGTGTGTGTAGGTGTGTGTGTGTGTGTAGGTGTGTGTGTGTGTGTGTGTGTGTGTGTGTGTGTGTAGGTGTGTGTGTGTGTGTGTGTGTGTGTGTGTGTATGTGTATGTAGGTTGTGTACTCACCTAGCTGAGGTTGCGGGGGTCGAGTCCGAGCTCCTGGCCCCGCCTCTTCACTGATCGCTACTAGGTCACTCTGAACCGTGAGCTTTATCATACCTCTGCTTAAAGCTATGTATGGATCCTGCCTCCACTACATCGCTTCCCAAACTATTCCACTTACTGACTACTCTGTGGCTGAAGAAATACTTCCTAACATCCCTGTGATTCATCTGTGTCTTCAACTTGCAACTGTGTCCCCTTGTTACTGTGTCCAATCTCTGGAACATCCTGTCTTTGTCCACTTTGTCAATTCCTCTCAGTATTTTGTATGTCGTTATCATGTCCCCCCTATCTCTCCTGTCCTCCAGTGTCGTCAGGTTGATTTCCCTTAACCTCTCCTCGTAGGACATACCTCTTAGCTCTGGGACTAGTCTTGTTGCAAACCTTTGCACTTTCTCTAGTTTCTTCACGTGCTTGGCTAGGTGTGGGTTCCAAACTGGTGCCGCATACTCCAATATGGGCCTAACGTACACGGTGTACAGGGTCCTGAATGATTCCTTATTAAGATGTCGGAATGCTGTTCTGAGGTTTGCTAGGCGCCCATATGCTGCAGCAGTTATTTGGTTGATGTGCGCTTCAGGAGATGTGCCTGGTGTTATACTCACCCCAAGATCTTTTTCCTTGAGTGATGTTTGTAGTCTCTGGCCCCCTAGACTGTACTCCGTCTGCGGTCTTCTTTGCCCTTCCCCAATCTTCATGACTTTGCACTTGGTGGGATTGAACTCCAGGAGCCAATTGCTGGACCAGGTCTGCAGCCTGTCCAAATCCCTTTGTAGGTCTGCCTGGTCTTCGATCGAGTGAATTCTTCTCATCAACTTCACGTCATCTGCAAACAGGGACACCTCAGAGTCTATTCCTTCCGTCATGTCGCTCACAAATACCAGAAACAGCACTGGTCCTAGGACTGACCCCTGTGGGACCCCGCTGGTCACAGGTGCCCACTCTGACACCTCGCCACGTACCATGACTCGCTGCTGTCTTCCTGACAAGTATTCCCTGATCCATTGTAGTGCCTTCCCTGTTATCCCTGCTTGGTCCTCCAGTTTTTGCACCAATCTCTTGTGTGGAACTGTGTCAAACGCCTTCTTGCAGTCCAAGAATATGCAATCCACCCACCCCTCTCTCTCTTGTCTTACTGCTGTCACCATGTCATAGAACTCCAGTAGGTTTGTGACACAGGATTTCCCGTCCCTGAAACCATGTTGGCTGCTGTTGATGAGATCATTCCTTTCTAGGTGTTCCACCACTCTTCTCCTGATAATCTTCTCGATGATTTTGCATACTATACATGTCAGTGACACTGGTCTGTAGTTTAACGCTTCATGTCTGTCTTCTTTTTTAAAGATTGGGACTACATTTGCTGTCTTCCATGCCTCAGGCAATCTCCCTGTTTCGATAGATGTATTGAATATTGTTGTTAGGGGTACACATAGCGCCTCTGCTCCCTCTCATAATACCCATGGGGAGATGTTATCTGGCCCCATTGCCTTTGAGGTATCTAGCTCACTCAGAAGCCTCTTCACTTCTTCCTCGGTTGTGTGCACGGAGTCCAGCACTTGGTGGTGTGCCCCACCTCTCCGTCTTTCTGGAGTCCCTTCTGTCTCCTCTGTGAACACTTCTTTGAATCTCTTGTTGAGTTCCTCACATACTTCACGGTCATTTCTTGTTGTCTCTCCTCCTTCCTTCCTTAGCCTGATTACCTGGTCCTTGACTGTTGTTTTCCTCCTGATGTGGCTGTACAACAGTTTCGGGTCAGATTTGGCATTCGCTGATATGTCATTTTCATATTGTCTTTGGGCCTCCCTTCTTATCTGTGCATATTCGTTTCTGGCTCTACGACTGCTCTCCTTATTCTCCTGGGTCCTTTGCCTTCTATATTTCTTCCATTCCCTAGCACATTTGGTTTTTGCCTCCCTGCACCTTTGGGTAAACCATGGGCTCATCCTGGCTTTTTCATTATTCCTGTTACCCTTGGGTACAAACCTCTCCTCAGCCTCCTTGCATTTTGTTGCTACATATTCCATCATCTCATTAACTGGCTTCCCTGCCAGTTCTCTGTCCCACTGAACCCCGTTCAGGTAGTTCCTCATTCCTGTGTAGTCCCCTTTCTTGTAGTTTGGCTTCATTCGTCCTGGCCTTCCTGCTTCTCCCTCCACTTGTAGCTCTACTGTGTGTGTGTGTGTGTGTGTGTGAGTGTGAGTGTGAGTGTGAGTGTGAGTGTGTGTGTGTGTGTGTGTGTGTGTGTGTGTGTGTGTGTGTGTGTGTGTGTGTGTGTGTGTGTGTGTGTGTGTGTGTGTGTGTGTGTGTGTGTGTGGTTGTGTGTGTGCGTGTGTGTGTGTATGTGTGTGTAGGTGTGTGTGTGTGTAGGTGTGTGTGTGTGTAGGTGTGTGTGTGTGTGTGTGTGTGTGTGTGTGTGTGTGTGTGTGTAGGTGTGTGTGTGTGTAGGTTGTGTGTGTGTGTGTGTGTGTAGGTGTGTGTGTGTGTGTGTAGGTGTGTGTAGGTGTGTGTGTGTGTGTGTGTGTAGGTGTGTGTGTGTGTGTGTGTGTGTGTGTGTGTGTGTGTGTGGTTGTGTGTGTGTGTGTGTGTGTATGTGTGTGTAGGTGTGTGTGTGTGTAGGTTGTGTGTGTGTGTGTGTAGGTGTGTGTGTGTGTGTGTGTGTGTGTGTGTGTAGGTGTGTGTTGGTGTGTGTGTGTGTGTGTGTGTGTGTAGGTGTGTGTGTGTGTAGGTGTGTGTGTACTCGCCTATTTGTACTCACCTATTTGTGGTTGCAGGGTTCGAGTCCTAGCTCCTGGCCCCGCCTCTTCACCGGTTGCTACTAGGCCCTCTCTCTCCCCGCTCCATGAGCTTTATCAAACCTCGTCTTAAAACTGTGTATGGTTCCTGCCTCCACTACGTCATTTTCTAGGCTATTCCACTGCCTTACAACTCTATGACTGAAGAAATACTTCCTACTATCTCTCTGACTCATTTGTGTCTTCAACTTCCAATTGTGGCCTCTTGTTTCTGTGTCCCCTCCCTGGAACATCCTGTCTTTGTCCACCTTGTCTATTCCACGCAGTATTTTATATGTCGTTATCATGTCTCCCCTGACCCTCCTGTCCTCCAGTGTCGTCAGGCCGATTTCCCTTAATCTTTCTTCATAGGACATTCCCCTTAGCTCTGGAACTAACCTTGTCGCAAACCTTTGTACTTTCTCTAGTTTCTTGACGTGGTTTATCAAGTGCGGGTTCCAAACAGGTGCTGCATACTCCAGTATGGGCCTGACATACACGGTGTACAGTGTCTTGAATGATTCCTTACTAAGGTATCGGAATGCTGTTCTCAGGTTTGCCAGGCGCCCATATGCTGCAGCAGTTATCTGATTGATGTGTGCTTCCGGAGACATGCTCGGTGTTATACTCACCCCAAGATCTTTCTCCTTGAGTGAGGTTTGCAGTCTTTGGCCACCTAGCCTATACTCTGTCTGTGGTCTTCTGTGCCCTTCTCCCATCTTCATGACTTTGCATTTGGCAGGATTAAATTCGAGAAGCCATTTGCTGGACCAGGTGTCCAGTCTGTCCAGGTCTCTTTGAAGTCCTGCCTGGTCCTCATCAGATTTAATTCTCCTCATTAACTTCACATCATCTGCAAACAGGGACACTTCTGAGTCTAACCCTTCCGTCATGTCGTTCACATATACCAAAAATAGCACTGGTCCTAGGACCGACCCCTGTGGGACCCCGCTCGTCACAGGTGCCCACTGGGATACATCATTACGTACCATGACTCGTTGTTGTCTCCCTGTCAGGTATTCTCTGATCCATTGCAGTGCCCTTCCTGTTATATGCGCCTGATGCTCTAGCTTCTGCACTAATCTCTTGTGAGGAACTGTGTCAAAGGCCTTCTTGCAGTCCAAGAAGATGCAATCAACCCACCCCTCTCTCTCTTGTCTTACTTCTGTTATTTTATCATAAAACTCCAGAAGGTTTGTGACACAGGATTTGCCTGTGTGTGTGTGTGTGTGTGTGTGTGTGCGTGTAGGTGTGTGTGTGTGTGTGTGTGTGTGTACTCACCTAATTGTGGTTGCAGGGGTCGAGACTCAGCTCCTGGCCCCGCCTCTTCACCGACCGCTACTAGGTCCTCTCTCCCCCTGCTCCATGAGCTTTATCATACCTCGTCTTAAAACTATGTATAGTTCCTGCCTCCACTACATCGCTTGCCAGACTATTCCACTTCCTAACAACTCTATGACTGAAGAAATACTTCCTAACATCTCTTTGACTCATCTGAGTCTTCAGCTTCCAATTGTGACCCCTTGTTGCTGTGTCCCATCTCTGGAACATCATGTCTCTGTCCACCTTGTCTATTCCACGCAGTATTTTGTATGTCGTTATCATGTCTCCCCTGACCCTCTTGTCCTCCAGTGTTGTCAGACCGAATTCCCTTAACCTTTCTTCATAGGACATTCCCCTTAGCTCTGGAACTAGCCTTGTTGCAAACCTTTGCACTTTCTCTAATTTCTTGACGTGTTTGACCAGGTGTGGGTTCCAAACTGGTGCTGCGTACTCCAGTATTGGCCTGACGTACACAGTGTATAAAGTCTTGAACGATTCCTTACAGAGGTACCGGAACGCTATTCTGAGGTTTGCCAGGCGCCCATATGCCGCAGCAGTTATCTGGTTAATGTGTGCTTCTGGCGACGTACTCGGTATTATACTAACTCGTGTGTGTGTGTGTGTGTGTGTATTTATATACGTGACCACCACTCCACTGACACCACCGACACCACTCACACCACCACACCACTCACACCACCACACCACTCACACCACCACACCACTCACACCACTCACACCACCACACCACTCACACCACCACACCACTCACACCACCACACCACTCACACCACTCACACCACTCACACCACTCACACCACTCACACCACTCACACCACCACACCACTCACACCACTCACACCACTCACACCACTCACACCACCACTCCACTCACACCACACCACTCACACCACTCACACCACCACACTACTCACACCACCACACCACTCACACCACCACACCACTCACACCACGCACACCAACACACAACTCACACCACCACACCACTCACACCACCACACCACTCACACCACTCACACCACCACACTACTCACACCACCACACCACTCACGCCACCACACCACTCACACTACCAACACACAACTCACACCACCACCACACAACTCACACCACACCACTCATACCACTCACACCATAACACCACTCACACCATAACACCATTTACACCACCACCACACCACTCATACCATAACACCATTCACACCACCACACTCACACCACTCATACCACCACCACACCACTCACACCACCACACTCACACCACTCACACCACCACACTCACACCACTCACACCACACTCACACCACTCACATGTATCATTGTTGACACTGTTAAAGACTTTCTTAAATAATCAGTAATTCTCTACCATTTTGAATTCGTCATTTTTAACCTTGGGAGAACAGCGACCCACGCATGTTAACATCTGTTATTTAAAGCTGCGTTAATTAACAAAATAGTGTTGGCTGGAGGAGCAGTAACTAACGCGAAATTTCGCTGTAATCTTGGAATAATTTCGCGGTCTCCACGGGGGTCCGCGGACCCCCAGTTGAGAACCATAGCGCACTTAACCAGCCGAATTTTTTTTTTTGGGTATTTTTTTTTTACCCCAAAAATCTCAATTTTAATGTAGAGAAAGGAGCAGAAGTCTTTCAAACTGGGTTTTTAGAGTTTGAAGTCTATCTACTACACGAGGGTCATTAAGGCTACATGTCACCTGTACACCACCAGTCAAGAATACTTTAATACCTAAAATACTGATTACTGTAAACTACCAGTGTATATACACTGAGATATACACCTCTCAGTGTATATACACTGAGATATACACCTCTCAGTGTATATACACTGAGATATACACCTCTCAGTGTATATACACTGAGATATACACCTCTCAGTGTATATACACTGAGATATACACCTCTCAGTGTATATACACTGAGATATACACTTCTCAGTGTATATACACAGAGATATACACCTGTCAGTGTATATACACTGAGATATACACTTCTCAGTGTATATATACAGAGATGTTTATCTGAAGAGAGATGTACTTCTTGGTATATATAAACTGATGTTTATATTTACAGCAGATATATACACAGATATATACACAGATTTCTATGAAACGACCCCCTATATAAATTTTCATGACCCATACGGATTTAGGGCTTAATAGGCAAGGGCTCATGTCTCAGTAGTCAGCCAGGAAGGTTGGGTGGATTGAGGGTGGGTGGGTGGTGGTGGGTGGGTTGTGATGGGTGGGGTGTGATGGGTGGGGTGTGATGGGTGGGTTGTGATGGGTGGGGTGTGATGGGTGGGGTGTGATGGGTGGGTTGTGATGGGTGGGGTGTGATGGGTGGGGTGTGATGGGTGGGTTGTGGTGGGTGGATTGAGGATAGGTGGGTGGGTGGTGATGGGTGGATTAAGGATGGGTGGGTGGTGATAGGCGGATTGAAGATAGGTGGGTGGGTGGTGATGGGTGGATTAAGGATGGGTGGGTGGTGATAGGCGGATTGAGGTTAGGTGGGTGGGTGGTGATGGGTGGATTAAGGATGGGTGGGTGGTGATAGGCGGATTGAGGATAGGTGGGTGGGTGGTGATGGGTGGATTAAGGATGGGTGGGTGGTGATAGGCGGATTGAGGATAGGTGGGTGGGTGGTGATGGGTGGATTAAGGATGGGTGGGTGGTGATAGGCGGATTGAGGATAGGTGGGTGGGTGGTGATGGGTGGATTAAGGATAGGTGGGTGAGTGGGTGGGTTGTGATGGGTGGATTAAGGATGGGTGGGTGAGTGGGTGGGTTGTGATGGGTGGATTGAGGATGGGTGGGTGGTGATGGGTGAATTGAGGATGGGTGGGTGAGTGGGTGGGTTGTGATGGATGGGTGGTGATAGGTGGATTGAGGATGGTTGGGTGTTGATGGGTGGATTGAGGATGGGTGAGTGGGTGGGTTGTGGTGAGTGGGTGGGTTGTGGTGAGTGGGTGGTGATGGGTAGATTGAGAATGGGTGGGTGGTGATGGGTGGATGGTAATGGATGGATTCTGATGGGTGAAATGAGGATGGGCGGGTGGTGATGGGTGGATGGTAATGGATGGGCTGTAATGGGTGGATGGTGATGGGTGGGTGAGAGGGTGGTGTGCCTGCCACCCATCTGAGAGGCCAGATAAGAGGATAATGTTAAGTAACGATTGAACGCTGGTTGGCCTCCTAGGCCACACAGTGCGTTGTTTGCGTTATTCTATCCTGATAATGACCTTAGTGTGAGGTGTGGGCGGGGCGGGAGTAAGCGGGGGCGGGGCGGGAGTAAGCGGGGGCGGGGCGGGGGCGGGGCGGGAGTAAGCGGGGGCGGGGCGGGAGTAAGCGGGGGCGGGGCGGGAGTAAGCGGGGGCGGGGCGGGAGTAAGCGGGGGCGGGGGGAGTAAGCGGGGGCGGGGTGGGAGTAAGCGGGGGCGGGGCGGGAGTAAGCGGGGGCGGGGCGGGAGTAAGCGGGGGCGGGGCGGGAGTAAGCGGGGGCGGGGCGGGAGTAAGCGGGGGCGGGGCGGGAGTAAGCGGGGGCGGGGCGGGAGTAAGCGGGGGCGGGGCGGGAGTAAGCGGGGGCGGGGCGGGAGTAAGCGGGGGCGGGGTGGGAGTAAGCGGGGGCGGGGCGGGAGTAAGCGGGGGCGGGGCGGGAGTAAGCGGGGGCGGGGCGGGAGTAAGCGGGGGCGGGGCAGGAGTAAGCGGGGGCGGGGCGGGAGTAAGCGGGGGCGGGGTGGGAGTAAGCGGGGGCGGGGCGGGAGTAAGCGGGGGCGGGGCGGGAGTAAGCGGGGGCGGGGCGGGAGTAAGCGGGGGCGGGGCGGGAGTAAGCGGGGGCGGGGCGGGGCGGGAGTAAGCGGGGGCGGGGCGGGGCGGGAGTAAGCGGGGGCGGGGCGGGAGTAAGCGGGTGCGGGGCGGGGCGGGAGTAAGCGGGGGCGGGGCGGGAGTAAGCGGGTGCGGGGCGGGGCGGGAGTAAGCGGGGGCGGGGCGAGGAGACAGACAGATTTTGCTGCACAGGAATTAACAGCAATCATGGAAGATGCTGCACACTGTTGGCCTCGTGCAAGCTGCAGTAGTGACAGGAACAGCATCAGCAGTAGTAGTAACAGAATCAGCAGTAGTAGTAACAGAATCAGTAATAGTAGTAACAGCATCAGAAGTAGTAGTAACAGAATCAGTAATAGTAGTAACAGCATCAGCAGTAGTAGTAACAGTATCAGCAGTAGTAGTAACAGTATCAGCAGTAGTAGTAAGAGCATCAGCAGTAGTAGTAACAGCATCAGCAGTAGTAGTAACAGTATCAGCAGTAGTAGTAAGAGCATCAGCAGTAGTAGTAACAGCATCAGCAGTAGTAGTAACAGCATCAGCAGTAGTAGTAACAGCATCAGAAGTAGTAGTAACAGAATCAGTAATAGTAGTAACAGCATCAGAAGTAGTAGTAACAGAATCAGTAATAGTAGTAACAGCATCAGCAGTAGTAGTAACAGCATCAGCAGTAGTAGTAACAGAATCAGTAATAGTAGTAACAGCATCAGAAGTAGTAGTAACAGAATCAGTAATAGTAGTAACAGCATCAGAAGTAGTAGTAACAGAATCAGTAATAGTAGTAACAGCATCAGCAGTAGTAGTAACAGCATCAGCAGTAGTAGTAACAGCATCAGCAGTAGTAGTAACAGCATCAGAAGTAGTAGTAACAGAATCAGTAATAGTAGTAACAGCATCAGAAGTAGTAGTAACAGAATCAGTAATAGTAGTAACAGCATCAGCAGTAGTAGTAACAGCATCAGCAGTAGTAGTAACAGCATCAGCAGTAGTAGTAACAGCATCAGAAGTAGTAGTAACAGAATCAGTAATAGTAGTAACAGCATCAGCAGTAGTAGTAACAGTATCAGCAGTAGTAGTAAGAGCATCAGCAGTAGTAGTAACAGCATCAGCAGTAGTAGTAACAGCATCAGCAGTAGTAGTAACAGCATCAGAAGTAGTAGTAACAGAATCAGTAATAGTAGTAACAGCATCAGAAGTAGTAGTAACAGAATCAGTAATAGTAGTAACAGCATCAGAAGTAGTAGTAACAGAATCAGTAATAGTAGTAACAGCATCAGCAGTAGTAGTAACAGCATCAGCAGTAGTAGTAACAGCATCAGCAGTAGTAGTAACAGCATCAGAAGTAGTAGTAACAGAATCAGTAATAGTAGTAACAGCATCAGAAGTAGTAGTAACAGAATCAGTAATAGTAGTAACAGCATCAGCAGTAGTAGTAACAGAATCAGTAATAGTAGTAACAGCATCAGAAGTAGTAGTAACAGAATCAGTAATAGTAGTAACAGCATCAGAAGTAGTAGTAACAGAATCAGTAATAGTAGTAACAGCATCAGCAGTAGTAGTAACAGCATCAGTAGTAGTAACAGCATCAGCAGTAGTAGTAAGAGCATCAGCAGTAGTAGAAACAGCATCAGTAGTAGTAGTAACAGGATCAGTAGTAGTAGTAACAGAATCAGTAATAGTAGTAAGAGCATCAGCAGTAGTAGAAACAGCATCAGTAGTAGTAGTAACAGGATCAGTAGTAGTAGTAACAGCATCAGCAGTAGTAGTAACAGCGTCAGCAGTACTAGTAACAGCATCAGCAGTACTAGTAACAGCATCAGCAGTAGTAGTAACAGCATCAGCAGTAGTAGTAACAGCATCAGCAGTAGTAGTAACAGCATCAGCAGTAGTAGTAACAGCATCAGTAGTAGTAACAGCATCAGCAGTAGTAGTAACAGCATCAGCAGTAGTAGTAACAGCATCAGTAGTAGTAGTAACAGCATCAGCAGTAGTAGTAACAGCATCAGCAGTAGTAGTAACAGCATCAGCAGTAGTAACATCAGCAGTAGTAACATTAGCAGTAGTAACATCAGCAGTAGTAACATCAGCAGTAGTAACATCAGCAGTAGTAACAACATCAGCAGTAGTAACATCAGCAGTAGTAACAACAACAGTAGTAACATCAGCAGTAGTAACAACAGTAGTAACAGCATCAGCAGTAGTAACAACAACAGTAGTAACAGCATCAGCAGTAGTAACATCAGCAGTAGTAACAACATCAGCAGTAGTAACATAAGCAGTAGTAACATTAGCAGTAGTAACATCAGTAGTAGTAGTAACATCAGTAGTAGTAGTAACAGCATCAGCAGTAGTAACAACATCAGCAGTAGTAACATCAGCAGTAGTAACATCAGCAGTAGTAACATCAGAGTAGTTAGGTAAGACACATATGCAACAGTTAGACAACTTTATTCCGAAACGTTTCGCCTACACAGTAGGCTTCTTCAGTCGAATACAGAAAGTAGGCAGGAACAGTAGAGATGTGAAGACGATGTAATCAGTCCATCACCCTTAAAGTCGTAGAATTTGAGGTTGTCAGTCCCTCGGCCTGGAGAAGTTCAGTTCCATAGTCAGGAACTATCTGAAGATTAAGCGACAGTGCGGAGACTTAAATACTGTCGGAAGGAGAGGTGCAGGGTAGTAGTAGTAGTAGTAGTAGTAGTAGTGAGAGGCAACTGAGAGGTCATGTCCCTCTCAGATCCAACCCTTCTCACTTGAGAAGCTTGTCCAAGGTGTTTTCTGTACCAAGATGCCACGTGTTGCAGTGTCTGGACTGATTACATCGTCTTCACATCTCTACTGTTCCTGCCTACTTTCTGTATTCGACTGAAGAAGCCTACTGTGTAGGCGAAACGTTTCGGAATAAAGTTGTCTAACTGTTGCATATGTGTCTTACCTAACAACCTGTCGGTATTGTATACCATTTTGATGTTCAACATCAGAGTAGTAACATCACAAGTAGTAACATCAGTAGTAGTAGTAACAGCATCAGCAGTAGTAACAACATCAGCAGTAGTAACAACATCAGTAGTAGTAACAACATCAGTAGTAGTAACAGCATCAGCAGTAGTAACAACATCAGCAGTAGTAACAACATCAGTAGTAGTAACATCAGTAGTAACAACATCAGTAGTAGTAACAGCATCAGCAGTAGTAACAACATCAGCAGTAGTAACATCAGCAGTAGTAGTAACATCAGTAGTAACAACATCAGCAGTAGTAGTAACAACATCAGCAGGAGTAACAACAGCAGTAGTAGTATCAGCAGTAGTAACAACATCAGCAGTAGTAACAACATCAGCAGTAGTAACAACATCAGTAGTAGTAACATCAGCAGCAGTAGTAACATCAGCAGGAGTAACAACAGCAGTAGTAGTATCAGCAGTAGTAACAACATCAGCAGTAGTAACATCAGCAGTAGTAACAACATCAGTAGTAACAACATCAGCAGTAGTAGTAACATCAGCAGTAGTAACATCAGCAGTAGTAGTAACATCAGCAGTAGTAGTAACATCAGCAGTAGTAGTAACATCAGCAGTAGTAACAACTTCAGCAGTAGTAACATCAGCAGTAGTAACAACATCAGCAGTAGTAACAACATCAGCAGTAGTAACAACATCAGCAGTAGTAACAACATCAGCAGTAGTAACATCAGCAGTAGTAACATCAGCAGTAGTAGTAACATCAGCAGTAGTAACAACATCAGCAGTAGTAACAACATCAGCAGTAGTAACAACATCAGCAGTAGTAATATCAGCAGTAGTAGTAACATCATCAGTAGTAACAACATCAGTAGTAACATCAGCAGTAGTAACAACATCAGCAGTAGTAGTAAGATCAGCAGTAGTAACAACATCAGCAGGAGTAACAACATCAGCAGTAGTAGTAATATCAGCAGTAGTAACATCAGCAGTAGTAACAACATCAGCAGTAGTAACAACATCAGCAGTAGTAACAACATCAGCAGTAGTAACAACATCAGCAGTAGTAACATCAGCAGTAGTAACAACATCAGCAGTAGTAACATCAGCAGTAGTAGTAACATCAGCAGTAGTAACAACATCAGCAGTAATAACAACATCAGCAGTAGTAACATCAGCAGTAGTAACAACATCAGCAGTAGTAACAACATCAGCAGTAGTAACAACATCAGCAGTAGTAGTAACATCAGCAGTAGTAACAATATCAGCAGTAGTAACAACATCAGCAGTAGTAACAACATCAGCAGTAGTAACAACATCAGTAGTAGTAACATCAGCGGTAGTAACAACATCAGCAGTAGTAACAACATTAGCAGTAGTAACAACATCAGCAGTAGTGGTAACATCAGCAGTAGTAACAACATCAGCAGTAGTAACAACATCAGCAGTAGTAACAACATCAGCAGTAGTAGTAACATCAGCAGTAGTAACAACATCAGCAGTAGTAGTAACAACATCAGCAGTAGTAACAACATCAGCAGTAGTAGTAACAACATCAGTAGTAGTAACAACATCAGCAGCAGTAGTAACAACATCAGCAGGAGTAACATCAGCAGTAGTAACAACATCAGCAGGAGTAACAACATCAGGAGTAACAACATCAGCAGTAGTAACAACATCAGCAGTAGTAACAACATCAGCAGTAGTAACATCAGCGGTAGTAACAACATCAGCAGTAGTAACATCAGCAGGAGTAACAACATCAGTAGTAACAACATCAGCAGGAGTAACAACATCAGCAGTAGTAACAACATCAGCAGTAGTAACAACATCAGCAGTAGTAACAACATCAGCAGTAGTAACATCAGCGGTAGTAACAACATCAGCAGTAGTAACAACATCAGCAGTAGTAACAACATCAGCAGTAGTAACAACATCAGCAGTAGTAACAACATCAGCAGTAGTAGTAACAACATCAGCAGCAGTAGTAACAACATCAGCAGTAGTAACAACATCAGCAGTAGTAACAACATCAGCAGTAGTAGTAACAACATCAGCAGCAGTAGTAACAACATCAGCAGGAGTAACAACATCAGCAGTAGTAACAACATCAGCAGCAGTAGTAACAACATCAGCAGCAGTAGTAACAACATCAGCAGTAGTAACATCAGCAGTAGTAACAACATCAGCAGTAGTAACAACATCAGCAGTAGTAACAACATCAGCAGTAGTAACAACATCAGCAGTAGTAGTAACAACATCAGCAGGAGTAACAACATCAGCAGTAGTAACAACATCAGCAGCAGTAGTAACAACATCAGCAGGAGTAACAACATCAGCAGTAGTAACAACATCAGCAGTAGTAACAACATCAGCAGTAGTAACAACATCAGCAGTAGTAACATCAGCGGTAGTAACATCAGCAGTAGTAACAACATCAGCAGTAGTAACAACATCAGCAGTAGTAACAACATCAGCAGTAGTAACAACATCAGCAGTAGTAACATCAGCGGTAGTAACATCAGCAGTAGTAACAACATCAGCAGTAGTAACAACATCAGCAGTAGTAACAACATCAGCAGTAGTAACAACATCAGCAGTAGTAACATCAGCGGTAGTAACATCAGCAGTAGTAACAACATCAGCAGTAGTAACAACATCAGCAGTAGTAACAACATCAGTAGTAGTAACAACATCAGCAGTAGTAACAACATCAGCAGTAGTAACAACATCAGCAGTAGTAACATCAGCGGTAGTAACATCAGCAGTAGTAACAACATCAGCAGTAGTAACAACATCAGCAGTAGTAACAACATCAGCAGTAGTAACAACATCAGTAGTAGTAACAACATCAGCAGTAGTAACAACATCAGCAGTAGTAACAACATCAGCAGTAGTAACATCAGCGGTAGTAACATCAGCAGTAGTAACAACATCAGCAGTAGTAACAACATCAGCAGTAGTAACAACATCAGCAGTAGTAACAACATCAGTAGTAGTAACAACATCAGCAGTAGTAACAACATCAGCAGTAGTAACAACATCAGTAGTAGTAACAACATCAGCAGTAGTAACAACATCAGCAGTAGTAACAACATCAGCAGTAGTAACAACATCAGTAGTAGTAACAACATCAGCAGTAGTAACAACATCAGCAGTAGTAACAACATCAGTAGTAGTAACAACATCAGCAGTAGTAACAACATCAGCAGTAGTAACAACATCAGCGGTAGTAACATCAGCGGTAGTAACATCAGCAGTAGTAACAACATCAGCAGTAGTAACAACATCAGCGGTAGTAACAACATCAGCAGTAGTAACAACATCAGCGGTAGTAACATCAGCGGTAGTAACATCAGCGGTAGTAACAACATCAGCAGTAGTAACAACATCAGCAGTAGTAACAACATCAGCAGGAGTAACAACATCAGCAGTAGTAACAACATCAGCAGGAGTAACAACATCAGCAGGAGTAACAACATCAGCAGTAGTAACAACATCAGCAGTAGTAACAACATCAGCGGTAGTAACATCAGCGGTAGTAACATCAGCAGGAGTAACAACATCAGCAGGAGTAACAACATCAGCAGGAGTAACAACATCAGCAGTAGTAACAACATCAGCAGGAGTAACAACATCAGCAGTAGTAACAACATCAGCAGGAGTAACAACATCAGCAGGAGTAACAACATCAGCAGTAGTAACAACATCAGCAGTAGTAACAACATCAGCAGGAGTAACAACATCAGCAGTAGTAACAACATCAGCAGGAGTAACAACATCAGCAGTAGTAACAACATCAGCAGGAGTAACAGCAGTAGTAGTATCATTTTTTTATTTTATTTTATTTTATTTAGAAATTTAGCATACAAACAGAGGTACAAAAAATACAGGTAAGAGCAGCATGCCAAAGCCACTTATATGCATAGCATTACGGGCTGGCTTAAAATTAACTTAAGATTAACTAAGCAATGATGAAATCAGTGATAAAACATTATTGTAAACAGATAACTATAAAGCACAAATGAGTATTACAAAGACAGGTCATATGGTTGCTTGCATTGCTGTTCATTCAGTCGAATGGAGTATTCTGTTTGGTAGTGTATTTAAAAAAATAACAAAGTTAGGTTTAACATTTGTGTGATATAATTGTGAGAAACATTTAAGATATACAATTTATATGGTTCAGTTATTCAGTATTTATTTGGTTTTGGGTGAGTAAGTGATCTTTGAGAAGAGACTTGAATTTATAAACAGGTAGTGTTTCTTTTATATTTACAGGTAATGAATTCCAGATTTTAGGGCCTTTTATGTGCATTGAGTTTTTGCATAGTGTGAGATGGACACGAGGAACATCAAAGAGTGATCTGTGCCTTGTGTTATGGTCATGTGTTCTGTTGAGATTGGCAAGGAGATGTTTGAGGGGAGGGTTAATATTAGAGTTAAGTGTTCTATGTATGTAATAAGTGCAATAATAAGTATGGATGTTTTGTATGGTGAGTAGGTTGAGTGTTTTGAATATTGGTGGAGTGTGCTGCCTGTAGTGAGAATTTGTTATCATTCTAACTGCAGCCTTTTGTTGGGTAATTAGTGGTCTGAGATGGTTAGTTGTTGTTGAGCCCCATGCACAAATTCCATAGGTGAGATAGGGGTAAATAAGAGAGTGATATAGGGCCAGGAGGGCTGACTGTGGAACATAGTACCGTATCTTCGATAGTATGCCTACAGTCTTGGAAATTTTCTTAGAAATTTGTTGTATATGTGTATGAAATTTGAGTCTATTATCAAGGTGGATTCCTAAGAATTTTCCCTCTGTTAGCTTTGTGATAGGTGATCCGTTTATCATTATGTTAAGAGGTACATCTGTAGCTCTGTTACCAAACCGAATGAAGTAGGTTTTGTCAATGTTTAGTGTAAGTTTGTTAGTCCTCATCCAGGTAGATATTTTCTGTAATTCGGTATTTACAGTATTGGCTAGCGTGACTGGGCTCGGGTGAGAGAAGACGTATGTAGTGTCATCTGCAAAAAGTGTGGGTTTGAGTAATTGCGAAGCATTTGGTAGGTCATTTATGTATAGGAGAAAGAGAAGAGGGCCAAGGACACTTCCCTGTGGGACACCAACTGTAATTGGTTGTGCGGAAGAGCTTGCCCCATTTGCGTACACATATTGGCTTCTGTTGCTGAGGTAAGACTTGAGGTAGTTGAGGGAGTGCCCTCTTATACCATAGTGTGACAATTTTACGTGGAGCAAGTCATGGTCAACTGTATCAAAAGCTTTACGTAAGTCAATGAAGATCCCCAGTGGGACTTCTTTTTTCTCTATTGCAGTGTATATATGTTCTAGCATGTGTATAATAGCATCATTAGTATTTTTATTAGGCCTGAATCCAAATTGGCAGGGGTTGAGAATGTTATGGGAGATGAGGTAGGAGTAGATTCGTTTATGAATTAATTTTTCGAAGATTTTTGAGAGAGGGTGTAAATTGGATATTGGCCTATAGTTATTCAACTCTGGTCTCCTCCTTTATGGATCGGGGTGACCCTTGCTATTTTGAGAACTGTAGGGAAGGTGGAGGATTCAATGGATTTGTTAAAGAGTGTTGCAATGATTGGTGATAGTACTTGTGACGCTTTTTTGTATATAAAGGGTGGTAAGGTATTTAAATCTCCTGCCTTGTTTTTCAGTGCGTTGATAATAAGGGAGACTTCGTATGGGTTAGTCGGAGCTAGGAACAGTGTGTTCGGGTAGTTGCCAGTGAGGTAGTCATTTGGTGGGGTATCTGAGCTTGGGATTTTATTGGCAAGGTTTTGACCTATAGTGGAGAAGAAATCATTGAGTCTGTTTGCTGTTTCTGTTGGTGGGAGTTGGGGTTCATCTGATTTTGGTAATTTTATTTTGCTATTTCGTGATATCTTTTTTGTTCCCAGAATTTCTGATAGGGTCTTCCAGGTCTTCTTTATATCACCTCGTAAGTTGGATAATCTGTTCTCATAATACAATTTTTTTGCCCTTCTTATCAGGCTGGTTAGGATTGACGAGTAACGTTTTGTTTGGTCTCTGGTTATGTGACCCATTCTGTACTGTTTTTCATATCGGTGTTTTGTATTTATGGATTTGAGAATGCTGGGAGTTAGCCAGGGACTGTTCAGTCTCTTAGCTGTCATCTGTTTAGTTTTTTTAGGGCTGTGCTTGTTATAAAGGTATTGGGTCTTTTTTAGAAAATTATTAAAACATTCGTCAATATCTGTATAGATTTCTAGCTCAGTGTGCCAGTCAATGTTTGTTACTGCTGTTGTGAAGTTATTAATGGCTGCCTCATTGTGAAGTCTGAAGGTGACTTTAGTAGTGTCTTGGGGTATTTTACCAAGAGTTGTTATGAGGAAAGTAGGGTAGTGGTCTGTGGTATTATCTGTAATTATGCCTGATTTTAAAGGGGATATGGTGTTGGTCCAGATGTGGTCAAGTAGGGAAACACTAGTCTCTGTAACTCTTGTAGGTTTTGTTACTGTTGGTAGCAACATACAGTTACTCATTGTGTTTGTGAATTCAGTAACGTGTGGGTCCTGGTCTTGCAGGAGATTTATATTGAAGTCACCTGAGAGTAGTAAGTGATCTTTGTTCATGCGTGCATCAGTTATCATACTTCCTAGGTTTTGACTAAAACGGCTAATGTTTGACTGTGGAACTCTGTAGATGTTTATCACTGTGAGAGGTTTTTGTAGGTATTTGGATTTGAGTTTAGCTATTATATATTCCCCATGTTCATCCCTTGTGCAAGTATTAGTGATACATTCTAGTTGGTCTGAGTAGTATATAGCTGTGCCACCCCCTTGTTGGTCTGGCCTACAGTTGTGTATGGCTGTGTAACCAGGAATGACATAGACATCTGTAGTATCAGGCTTTAGCCAGGTTTCAGTTAGTGTAATGATGGACATATTGGCATGCAAGGAATTTAGTAATGCTAGGAGGTCATCATAATGCTTGCTTAAAGATCTGATATTGTAGTTAAAGATAGTTATGTTGTTGTTGGCTCTGAGAAGTGCCTTTGATTGTTCTGCTGTGTAGTAATTACAGTAACTGTTTGAATCATTTAAGTCATTAAATAAGAGGTTGGTATCAGGATCAATGCTTGTAATCATAAGATTTGTAGTGAATCTATAGTTAGAATTAAGTATAAGCTAAAAAAATAGCACCTGAATTATTTAACAAATGTAAAAAATAATGAGCTAAGGTAGTTTTTTAAAGCTAAAATAAAGGAGACAATATAAAAGGGACTAAAATAATTTGTGGTGAACAAATAAAGTGATGATCAAATAATGGAGCTTGGGAATATGATAGTAGGTAGTACTTTAAAGGTAATTCTTTAAAGTTAGAATTATAATATAAAATTATAATATAAAAGGGACTAATATAAGTTGTGGTGAACAATAAAGTGGTAATCAAATAAATGAACTTTGGAGTATAATGGCAAAATAGTGAACTTATTAACTTTAGCACCTAAGAATAGCACCTTGATTATTTTAAGAATTGTGAATATATAAACTAGGGTAGTTATATAAAGCTAAAATAAAGGAGAAAATATATAAGGGACTAAAATTAAGTAATGGTAAACAAAGTTAAATGGACAGGTGGTCACTATGAAATAATATTGGTTTAGGAGTAAGATCTGATTTGTAATATTAAATAAATTGAGCAGTTTATTGCACAATAAAAGTAAAAAAAATGAGGTAGTTGGTACTAGCTAGCAAAAGATAGTTTTGGTACTTGCAAAAAAGTAATTGGAATATACACTAATTGCATACACAATGAAAAGTGACTAAAAAAACAAGTAGTGATAAAATTAAATGGACAGGTAAGAATAATGAATAATGGCAATGTCTTGGTTATAATATGATAGTAAGATGGTAGACAGGTACAATGGATAATATAGAGGTTGGAGTTGAATATACAAACTTTCTTTACTTTAATAGATGCTATAATTAAGTCTTTTTTCCTGTCATGTGAGTGGAATCTAAGCATAACACTTTTTCTACCATGGGATCCTAGTAACCTGGCTTCTTTTATTTATGACTCTGGTACAATAACACTTGTTTGGTCCTTTATGATCTGCAGAGTAATTTCTTTACTGTTTGTTTGGTTCATATCACTGGGAAAAAGTGGACTGTTAACTATTACTGCGTCCGATAGTTTATCTTGTTCAGTTTTATCTTCTTGGAGAGCAAAGTAGTCACTGAACTGGTTATCTAAGTTGTTCTTCCATTCTTTAACTGCTTCTTCAACCTTTGTATTAAGAGATATTATTTGTTGGGTATGGCTATCTATGACTGTCTGGATGGTCTTGTCACAGTTAGTCATTCCAGGTGTTGATAACTTTTGTTCAAGACTGAGGATTTTGTTCTCGAGTTGTGTCATCCTGGTGTCTTGTTTTGTTAGCGTCTCTCGAAGATTCATATTTTCAATAACTAAGTTGGAGATGCATGTCTTTAGGGTATCTGGATCGTTGGTCATACCTGAGAGACTACTTGGTAGGTTGAATCCGGGGAAGAGAGGGGAGGATGGGCTGGTGGCAGCCATGTTTGTTGTTATTGTTGTGGTGTGGCTTTGAGTGGTGGTGAGAGGGGTGGTTGCTGGGCCGGCGTCCTCCTGACTACACTTGTTGAATAGTTGATTTTTCGGCGTTTTCTTGCTGGCCTTGGTGCTGTTTCCTCTTAGATTGCGCCTCATAATACTACAGGAATTGTTGTAGTTAAGAAGAAGTTGTAGTTATACAAAGTTTAGGGTTACGTTGTTCGGCTGGCAGCGGGGTGTTGCTTTCGGTTTGTGGGCAGTCTTCCTTTGATCTCTATTATGTTCGATTTGTAGGTTTCATCAGTAGTAACAACATCAGCAGTAGTAACATCAGCAGTAGTAACAACATCAGCAGTAGTAACATCAGCAGTAGTAACAACATCAGCAGTAGTAACATCAGCAGTAGTAACAACAACAGCAGTAGTAGTAACAACATCAGCAGTAGTAACATCAGCAGTAGTAGAAACATCAGCAGTAGTAGAAACATCAGCAGGAGTAACATCAGCAGTAGTAATAACATCAGCAGTAGTAGTAACATCAGCAGTAGTAACAACAGCAGTAGTAACATCAGCAGTAGTAACAACATCAGCAGTAGTAACAAAAACAGCAGTAGTAACATCAGCAGTAGTAGTAACATCAGCAGTAGTAACAACATCAGCAGTAGTAACAACAGCAGTAGTAACAACATCGGCAGTAGTAACAACATCAGCAGTAGTAACATCAGCAGTAGTAGTAACACAGCGGTAGTAACAACATCAGCGGTAGTAACAACATCAGCAGTAGTAACAACATCAGCAGTAGTAGTAACATCAGCAGTTGTAACATCAGCAGTAGTAACAACATCAGCAGTAGAAACAACATCAGCAGTAGTAACAGCAGTAGTAGTAACAACATCAGCAGTAGTAGTAACATCAGCAGTAGTAACAACATCAGCAGTAGTAACATCAGCAGTAGTAACATCAGCAGTAGTAACAAAAACAGCAGTAGTAACAACAGCAGTAGTAACAACATCGGCAGTAGTAACAACATCAGCAGTAGTAACATCAGCAGTAGTAACAACAGCAGTAGTAACATCAGCAGTAGTAACAACATCAGCAGTAGTAACAACAACAGCAGTAGTAACAACATCAGCGGTAGTAACAACATCAGCAGTAGTAACAACATCAGCAGTAGTAACAACATGAGCAGTAGTAACAATATCAGCAGTAGTAACATCAGCAGTAGTAACAACATCAGCAGTAGTAACATCAGCAGTAGTAACATCAGCAGTAGTAACATCAGCAGTAGTAACAACATCAGCAGTAGTAACATCAGCAGTAGTAGTATCAGCAGTAGTACTAACATCAGCAGTAGTAACAACATCAGCAGTAGTAACAACATCAGCAGTAGTAACAACATCAGCAGTAATAACATCAGCAGTAGTAACAACATCAGCAGTAGTAACATCAGCAGTAGTAACAACATCAGCAGTAGTAACATCAGCAGTAGTAACATCAGCAGTAGTAACAACATTAGTAGTAGTAACAACATCAGCAGTAGTAACATCAGCAGTAGTAACAACATCAGCAGTAGTAACATCAGCAGTAGTAACAACATCAGCAGTAGTAACATCAGCAGTAGTAACAACATCAGCAGTAGTAGTAATAACATCAGCAGTAGTAACATCAGCAGTAGTAACAGCAGTAGTAACATCAGTAGTAGTAACATCAGCAGTAGTAACATCAGCAGTAGTAACAACATCAGCAGTAGTAACATCAGCAGTAGTAGTAACATCAGCAGTAGTAACAACATCAGCAGTAGTAACATCAGCAGTAGTAACATCAGCAGTAGTAACAACATCAGCAGTAGTAACAACAGCAGTAGTAACATCAGTAGTAGTAACAACATCAGCAGTAGTAACAACATCAGCAGTAGTAACAACATCAGCAGTAGTAACATCAGCAGTAGTAACAACAACAGCAGTAGTAACATCAGCAGTAGTAACAACATCAGCAGTAGTAACAACATCAGCAGTAGTAGTAACATCAGCAGTAGTAACAACATCAGCAGTAGTAACATCAGCAGTAGTAACATCAGCAGTAGTAACAACATCAGCAGTAGTAACAACAGCAGTAGTAACATCAGTAGTAGTAACAACATCAGCAGTAGTAACAACATCAGCAGTAGTAACATCAGCAGTAGTAACAACATCAGCAGTAGTAACATCAGCAGTAGTAACAACAACAGCAGTAGTAACAACATCAGCAGTAGTAACATCAGCAGTAGTAACAACATCAGCAGTAGTAACAACATCAGCAGTAGTAACAACATCAGCAGTAGTAACAACATCAGCAGTAGTAACATCAGCAGTAGTAACAACAACAGCAGTAGTAACAACATCAGCAGTAGTAACATCAGCAGTAGTAACAACAGCAGTAGTAACAACATCAGCAGTAGTAACAACAACAGCAGTAGTAACAACATCAGCAGTAGTAACATCAGCAGTAGTAACAACATCAGCAGTAGTAACAACATCAGCAGTAGTAACAACAACAGCAGTAGTAGTAACAACATCAGCAGTAGTAACAACATCAGCAGTAGTAACAACATCAGCAGTAGTAACATCAGCAGTAGTAACAACAACAGCAGTAGTAGTAACAACATCAGCAGTAGTAACAACAACAGCAGTAGTAGTAACAACATCAGCAGTAGTAACATCAGCAGTAGTAACAACATCAGCAGTAGTAACAACATCAGCAGTAGTAACAACATCAGCAGTAGTAACAACATCAGCAGTAGTAACAACAACAGCAGTAGTAACAACAACAGCAGTAGTAACAACATCAGCAGTAGTAACAACAACAGCAGTAGAAACAACATCAGCAGTAGTAGCAACATCAGCAGTAGTAACAACAACAGCAGTAGTAACAACATCAGCAGTAGTAACATCAGCAGTAGTAACATCAGCGGTAGTAACATCAGCAGTAGTAACAACATCAGCAGTAGTAACAACATCAGCAGTAGTAACATCAGCAGTAGTAACAACAGCAGTAGTAACAACATCAGCAGTAGTAACAACATCAGCAGTAGTAACAACATCAGCAGTAGTAGTAACATCAGCAGTAGTAACAACATCAGCAGTAGTAACATCAGCAGTAGTAACAACAGCAGTAGTAACAACATCAGCAGTAGTAACAACAACAGCAGTAGTAGTAACAGCAGTACTAACAACATCAGCGGTAGTAACAACATCAGCAGTAGTAACATCAGCAGTAGTAACAACATCAGCAGTAGTAACAACATCAGCAGTAGTAACATCAGCAGTAGTAACAACATCAGCAGTAGTAACAACATCAGCAGTAGTAACACCAGTAGTAGTAACAACATCAGCAGTAGTAACACCAGTAGTAGTAACAACATCAGCAGTAGTAACAACATCAGCAGTAGTAACACCAGTAGTAGTAACAACAGCAGTAGTAGTAACAACATCAGCAGTAGTAACACCAGTAGTAGTAACAACATCAGCAGTAGTAACAACATCAGCAGTAGTAACAACAACAGCAGTAGTAGTAACAACAGCAGTAGTAGTAACAACAACAGCAGTAGTAACACCAGTAGTAGTAACAACATCAGCAGTAGTAACACCAGTAGTAGTAACAACATCAGCAGTAGTAACAACATCAGCAGTAGTAACAACAACAGCAGTAGTAGTAACAACAGCAGTAGTAGTAACAACAACAGCAGTAGTAACACCAGTAGTAGTAACAACATCAGCAGTAGTAACAACATCAGCAGTAGTAACAACATCAGCAGTAGTAACAACATCAGCAGTAGTAACAACAACAGCAGTAGTAACAACAGCAGTAGTAACAACAGCAGTAGTAGTAACAACAACAGCAGTAGTAACACCAGTAGTAGTAACAACATCAGCAGTAGTAACAACATCAGCAGTAGTAACAACATCAGCAGTAGTAACAACAGCAGTAGTAACAACATCAGTAGTAGTAACAACAACAGCAGTAGTAACAACATCAGCAGTAGTAACAACATCAGCAGTAGTAACAACAGCAGTAGTAACAACATCAGTAGTAGTAACAACAACAGCAGTAGTAACAACATCAGCAGTAGTAACAACATCAGTAGTAGTAACAACATCAGCAGTAGTAACACCAGTAGTAGTAACAACATCAGCAGTAGTAACAACAACAGCAGTAGTAGTAACAACATCAGCAGTAGTAACAACATCAGCAGTAGTAACAACATCAGCAGTAGTAACAACATCAGCAGTAGTAACAACATCAGCAGTAGTAACAACATCAGCAGTAGTAACAACATCAGCAGTAGTAACACCAGTAGTAGTAACAACATCAGCAGTAGTAACACCAGTAGTAGTAACAACATCAGCAGTAGTAACAACAACAGCAGTAGTAGTAACAACATCAGCAGTAGTAACAACATCAGCAGTAGTAACAACATCAGCAGTAGTAACATCAGCAGTAGTAACAACATCAGCAGTAGTAACAACAGCAGTAGTAACAACATCAGCAGTAGTAACAACATCAGCAGTAGTAACAACATCAGCAGTAGTAACATCAGCAGTAGTAACAACATCAGCAGTAGTAACAACAACAGCCGTAGTAACAACAGCAGTAGTAACAACATCAGCAGTAGTAGCAACATCAGCAGTAGTAGCAACATCAGCAGTAGTAACAACAACAGCCGTAGTAACAACATCAGCAGTAGTAACAACATCAGCAGTAGTAACAACAGCAGTAGTAGTAACAACATCAGCAGTAGTAACAACATCAGCAGTAGTAACAACATCAGCAGTAGTAACAACATCAGCAGTAGTAACAACATCAGCAGTAGTAGCAACATCAGCAGTAGTAACAACAGCAGTAGTAGTAACAACATCAGCAGTAGTAACAACATCAGCAGTAGTAACAACATCAGCAGTAGTAACAACATCAGCAGTAGTAACAACATCAGCAGTAGTAGCAACATCAGCAGTAGTAACAACAACAGCAGTAGTAACAACATCAGCAGTAGTAACAACATCAGCAGTAGTAACAACATCAGCAGTAGTAACAACAACAGCAGTAGTAACAACATCAGCAGTAGTAACAACATCAGCAGTAGTAACAACATCAGCAGTAGTAACATCAGCAGTAGTAACAACATCAGCAGTAGTAACAACATCAGCAGTAGTAACAACAACAGCAGTAGTAACAACATCAGCAGTAGTAACAACATCAGCAGTAGTAACAACATCAGCAGTAGTAACAACATCAGCAGTAGTAACAACATCAGCAGTAGTAACAACATCAGCAGTAGTAGCAACATCAGCAGTAGTAACAACATCAGCAGTAGTAACAACATCAGCAGTAGTGGTAACATCAGCAGTAGTAACAACATCAGCAGTAGTAACAACATCAGCAGTAGTGGTAACATCAGCAGTAGTAACAACATCAGCAGTAGTAACAACATCAGCAGTAGTAACAACATCAGCAGTAGTAACAACATCAGCAGTAGTAGCAACATCAGCAGTAGTAACAACATCAGCAGTAGTAACAACATCAGCAGTAGTAGCAACATCAGCAGTAGTAACAACATCAGCAGTAGTAACAACATCAGCAGTAGTGGTAACATCAGCAGTAGTAACAACATCAGCAGTAGTAACAACATCAGCAGTAGTGGTAACATCAGCAGTAGTAACAACATCAGCAGTAGTAACAACATCAGCAGTAGTAACAACATCAGCAGTAGTAACAACATCAGCAGTAGTAACAACAGCAGTAGTAACAACATCAGTAGTAACAACATCAGCAGTAGTAACAACATCAGTAGTAACAACATCAGCAGTAGTAACAACAGCAGTAGTAACAACATCAGTAGTAACAACATCAGTAGTAACAACATCAGCAGTAGTAACAACATCAGTAGTAACAACATCAGTAGTAACAACAACAGCAGTAGTAACAACAGCAGTAGTAACAACATCAGTAGTAACAACATCAGCAGTAGTAACAACATCAGTAGTAACAACATCAGTAGTAACAACATCAGCAGTAGTAACAACAGCAGTAGTAACAACATCAGTAGTAACAACATCAGTAGTAACAACATCAGCAGTAGTAACAACATCAGTAGTAACAACATCAGTAGTAACAACAGCAGTAGTAACAACATCAGTAGTAACAACATCAGTAGTAACAACAGCAGTAGTAACAACATCAGCAGTAGTAACATCAGCAGTAGTAACATCAGCAGTAGTAACAACATCAGCAGTAGTAACATCAGCAGTAGTAGTAACATCAGCAGTAGTAACAACATCAGCAGTAGTAACATCAGCAGTAGTAACAACAGCAGTAGTAGTAACAACATCAGTAGTAACAACATCAGCAGTAGTAACAACATCAGTAGTAACAACATCAGCAGTAGTAACATCAGCAGTAGTAACAACATCAGCAGTAGTAACAACATCAGTAGTAACAACATCAGCAGTAGTAACATCAGCAGTAGTAGTAACATCAGCAGTAGTAACAACATCAGTAGTAGTAACATCAGCAGTAGTAACAACATCAGCAGTAGTAACAACATCAGTAGTAACAACATCAGCAGTAGTAACAACAACAGCAGTAGTAGTAACATCAGCAGTAGTAACAACAGCAGTAGTAACAACATCAGCAGTAGTAACAACATCAGCAGTAGTAACATCAGCAGTAGTAACATCAGCAGTAGTAACAACATCAGCAGTAGTAACATCAGCAGTAGTAACAACATCAGCAGTAGTAACAACATCAGCAGTAGTAACAACAGCAGTAGTAACAACATCAGCAGTAGTAACAACAACAGCAGTAGTAACATCAGCAGTAGTAACAACATCAGCAGTAGTAACATCAGCAGTAGTAACAACATCAGCAGTAGTAACAACAACAGCAGTAGTAACATCAGCAGTAGTAACAACAACAGCAGTAGTAACAACAGCAGTAGTAACAACATCAGCAGTAGTAACAACAGCAGTAGTAACAACATCAGCAGTAGTAACATCAGCAGTAGTAACATCAGCAGTAGTAACAACATCAGCAGTAGTAACATCAGCAGTAGTAACAACAACAGCAGTAGTAACAACAGCAGTAGTAACAACAACAGCAGTAGTAACATCAGCAGTAGTAACAACATCAGCAGTAGTAACATCAGCAGTAGTAACAACATCAGCAGTAGTAACAACATCAGCAGTAGTAACAACATCAGCAGTAGTAACAACAGCAGTAGTAACAACATCAGCAGTAGTAACATCAGCAGTAGTAACAACATCAGCAGTAGTAACATCAGCAGTAGTAACATCAGCAGTAGTAACAACATCAGCAGTAGTAACAACATCAGCAGTAGTAACATCAGCAGTAGTAACAACATCAGCAGTAGTAACAACATCAGCAGTAGTAACAACAGCAGTAGTAACAACATCAGCAGTAGTAACAACATCAGCAGTAGTAACAACATCAGCAGTAGTAACAACAGCAGTAGTAACAACATCAGCAGTAGTAACATCAGCAGTAGTAACAACATCAGCAGTAGTAACAACATCAGCAGTAGTAACAACAGCAGTAGTAACAACATCAGCAGTAGTAACAACATCAGCAGTAGTAACAACATCAGCAGTAGTAACAGCAGTAGTAACAACAGCAGCAGTAGTAACAACTGCAGCAGTAGTAACAGCAGTAGTAACAACATCAGCAGTAGTAACATCAGCAGTAGTAACAACATCAGCAGTAGTAACAACAGCAGCAGTAGTAACAGCAGTAGTAACAACATCAGCAGTAGTAGTAACAACATCAGCAGTAGTAGTAACAACAACAGCAGTAGTAGTAACAACAACAGCAGTAGTAGTAACAACAACAGCAGTAGTAGTAACAACAACAGCAGTAGTAGTAACAACAACAGCAGTAGTAGTAACAACAACAGCAGTAGTAGTAACAACAACAGCAGTAGTAGTAACAACATCAGTAGTAGTAGTAACAACATCAGCAGTAGTAGTAACAACAACAGCAGTAGTAGTAACAACAACAGCAGTAGTAGTAACAACATCAGCAGTAGTAGTAACAACATCAGCAGTAGTAGTAACAACAACAGCAGTAGTAGTAACAACAACAGCAGTAGTAGTAACAACATCAGCAGTAGTAGTAACAACATCAGCAGTAGTAGTAACAACATCAGCAGTAGTAGTAACAACAACAGCAGTAGTAGTAACAACATCAGCAGTAGTAACAACATCAGCAGTAGTAACAACATCAGCAGTAGTAACAACATCAGCAGTAGTAGTAACAACATCAGCAGTAGTAGTAACAACAACAGCAGTAGTAGTAACAACATCAGCAGTAGTAGTAACAACATCAGCAGTAGTAACAACAACAGCAGTAGTAACAACAGCAGTAGTAGTAACAACATCAGCAGTAGTAGTAACAACAACAGCAGTAGTAGTAACAACATCAGCAGTAGTAGTAACAACATCAGCAGTAGTAACAACAACAGCAGTAGTAACAACAGCAGTAGTAGTAACAACATCAGCAGTAGTAGTAACAACATCAGCAGTAGTAGTAACAACATCAGCAGTAGTAACAACAACAGCAGTAGTAACAACAGCAGTAGTAGTAACAACATCAGCAGTAGTAGTAACAACAGCAGCAGTAGTAGTAACAACATCAGTAGTAGTAGTAACAACATCAGCAGCAGTAGTAACAACATCAGCAGTAGTAGTAACAACATCAGCAGTAGTAGTAACAACAACAGCAGTAGTAGTAACAACATCAGCAGCAGTAGTAACAACATCAGCAGTAGTAGTAACAACATCAGCAGCAGTAGTAACAACATCAGCAGTAGTAGTAACAACATCAGTAGTAGTAGTAACAACATCAGTAGTAGTAGTAACAACATCAGCAGCAGTAGTAACAACATCAGCAGTAGTAGTAACAACATCAGTAGTAGTAGTAACAACATCAGCAGCAGTAGTAACAACAGCAGCAGTAGTAGTAACAACATCAGTAGTAGTAGTAACAACATCAGCAGTAGTAGTAACAACATCAGCAGTAGTAGTAACAACATCAGCAGTAGTAGTAACAACAACAGCAGTAGTAGTAACAACAACAGCAGTAGTAGTAACAACATCAGCAGTAGTAGTAACAACAACAGCAGTAGTAGTAACAACATCAGTAGTAGTAGTAACAACATCAGCAGTAGTAGTAACAACAACAGCAGTAGTAGTAACAACATCAGCAGTAGTAGTAACAACAACAGCAGTAGTAGTAACAACATCAGCAGTAGTAGTAACAACATCAGCAGTAGTAGTAACAACAACAGCAGTAGTAGTAACAACAACAGCAGTAGTAGTAACAACAACAGCAGTAGTAGTAACAACATCAGCAGTAGTAGTAACAACAACAGCAGTAGTAGTAACAACAACAGCAGTAGTAGTAACAACATCAGCAGCAGTAGTAACAACAACAGCAGTAGTAGTAACAACATCAGTAGTAGTAGTAACAACATCAGCAGTAGTAGTAACAACAACAGCAGTAGTAGTAACAACAACAGCAGTAGTAGTAACAACAACAGCAGTAGTAGTAACAACATCAGTAGTAGTAGTAACAACAACAGCAGTAGTAGTAACAACATCAGCAGTAGTAGTAACAACATCAGCAGTAGTAGTAACAACATCAGCAGTAGTAGTAACAACAACAGCAGTAGTAACATCAGCAGTAGTAGTAACAACAACAGCAGTAGTAACAACAGCAGTAGTAGTAACAACATCAGCAGTAGTAACAACAGCAGTAGTAGTAACAACATCAGCAGTAGTAGTAACAACAACAGCAGTAGTAACATCAGCAGTAGTAGTAACAACAACAGCAGTAGTAGTAACAACATCAGCAGTAGTAACAACAGCAGTAGTAGTAACAACATCAGCAGTAGTAGTAACAACATCAGCAGTAGTAGTAACAACAACAGCAGTAGTAGTAACAACAACAGCAGTAGTAGTAACAACAACAGCAGTAGTAGTAACAACATCAGCAGTAGTAGTAACAACATCAGCAGTAGTAGTAACAACAACAGCAGTAGTAACATCAGCAGTAGTAGTAACAACAACAGCAGTAGTAGTAACAACATCAGCAGTAGTAACAACAGCAGTAGTAGTAACAACATCAGCAGTAGTAGTAACAACAACAGCAGTAGTAACATCAGCAGTAGTAGTAACAACAACAGCAGTAGTAGTAACAACATCAGCAGTAGTAACAACAGCAGTAGTAGTAACAACATCAGCAGTAGTAGTAACAACATCAGCAGTAGTAGTAACAACAACAGCAGTAGTAGTAACAACAACAGCAGTAGTAGTAACAACAACAGCAGTAGTAGTAACAACATCAGCAGTAGTAGTAACAACATCAGCAGTAGTAGTAACAACAACAGCAGTAGTAACATCAGCAGTAGTAGTAACAACATCAGCAGTAGTAGTAACAACAACAGCAGTAGTAGTAACAACAACAGCAGTAGTAGTAACAACAACAGCAGTAGTAGTAACAACATCAGCAGTAGTAGTAACAACATCAGCAGTAGTAGTAACAACATCAGCAGTAGTAACAACAACAGCAGTAGTAACAACAGCAGTAGTAGTAACAACATCAGCAGTAGTAGTAACAACAACAGCAGTAGTAGTAACAACATCAGCAGTAGTAGTAACAACAACAGCAGTAGTAACAACATCAGCAGTAGTAACAACATCAGCAGTAGTAGTAACAACAACAGCAGTAGTAGTAACAACAGCAGTAGTAACAACAACATCAGTAGTAGTAACAACATCAGTAGTAACAACATCAGCAGTAGTAGTAACAACATCAGCAGTAGTAGTAACATCAGCAGTAGTAACAACAACAGCAGTAGTAACAACAGCAGTAGTAGTAACAACATCAGCAGTAGTAGTAACAACATCAGCAGTAGTAACAACAGCAGTAGTAGTAACAACATCAGCAGTAGTAGTAACAACATCAGCAGTAGTAACAACAACAGCAGTAGTAACAACAGCAGTAGTAGTAACAACATCAGCAGTAGTAACAACAGCAGTAGTAGTAACAACAGCAGTAGTAGTAACATCAGTAGTAGTAACAACATCAGCAGTAGTAGTAACAACAACAGCAGTAGTAGTAACAACATCAGCAGTAGTAACAACAGCAGTAGTAGTAACAACATCAGCAGTAGTAGTAACAACAACATCAGTAGTAACAACATCAGCAGTAGTAACAACAGCAGTAGTAGTAACAACATCAGCAGTAGTAACAACAGCAGTAGTAGTAACAACATCAGCAGTAGTAGTAACAACAACAGCAGTAGTAACAACAGCAGTAGTAGTAACATCAGTAGTAGTAACAACATCAGCAGTAGTAGTAACAACAACAGCAGTAGTAGTAACAACATCAGCAGTAGTAACAACAGCAGTAGTAGTAACAACATCAGCAGTAGTAGTAACAACAACATCAGTAGTAACAACATCAGCAGTAGTAACATCAGCAGTAGTAACAACATCAGCAGTAGTAACAACAGCAGTAGTAGTAACAACATCAGCAGTAGTAACAACAGCAGTAGTAGTAACAACATCAGCAGTAGTAGTAACAACAACAGCAGTAGTAACAACATCAGCAGTAGTAACATCAGCAGTAGTAGTAACAACATCAGCAGTAGTAGTAACAACAACATCAGTAGTAACAACATCAGCAGTAGTAGTAACAACATCAGCAGTAGTAGTAACAACAGCAGTAGTAGTAACAACATCAGCAGTAGTAACAACAGCAGTAGTAGTAACAACATCAGCAGTAGTAGTAACAACAACATCAGTAGTAACAACATCAGCAGTAGTAACAACAGCAGTAGTAGTAACAACATCAGCAGTAGTAACAACAACAGCAGTAGTAACAACATCAGCAGTAGTAACAACAGCAGTAGTAGTAACAACAACAGCAGTAGTAGTAACAACATCAGCAGTAGTAGTAACAACATCAGCAGTAGTAGTAACAACATCAGCAGTAGTAACAACATCAGCAGTAGTAGTAACAACATCAGCAGTAGTAGTAACAACATCAGCAGTAGTAGTAACAACATCAGCAGTAGTAGTAACAACATCAGCAGTAGTAGTAACAACAACAGCAGTAGTAGTAACAACATCAGCAGTAGTAGTAACAACAACAGCAGTAGTAGTAACAACATCAGCAGTAGTAGTAACAACATCAGCAGTAGTAGTAACAACATCAGCAGTAGTAGTAACAACATCAGCAGTAGTAGTAACAACAACAGCAGTAGTAGTAACAACATCAGCAGTAGTAGTAACAACATCAGCAGTAGTAACAACAACAGCAGTAGTAGTAACATCAGTAGTAGTAACAACATCAGCAGTAGTAACATCAGCAGTAGTAACAACAGCAGTAGTAGTAACAACATCAGCAGTAGTAGTAACAACATCAGCAGTAGTAACAACAGCAGTAGTAGTAACATCAGTAGTAGTAACAACATCAGCAGTAGTAGTAACAACATCAGCAGTAGTAGTAACAACATCAGCAGTAGTAGTAACAACATCAGCAGTAGTAGTAACAACATCAGCAGCAGTAGTAACAACATCAGCAGTAGTAGTAACAACATCAGCAGTAGTAGTAACAACAGCAGTAGTAGTAACATCAGTAGTAGTAACAACATCAGCAGTAGTAACATCAGCAGTAGTAACAACAGCAGTAGTAGTAACAACATCAGCAGTAGTAGTAACAACATCAGCAGTAGTAGTAACAACATCAGCAGTAGTAGTAACAACATCAGCAGTAGTAGTAACAACAACAGCAGTAGTAGTAACAACATCAGCAGTAGTAGTAACAACAACAGCAGTAGTAGTAACAACATCAGCAGTAGTAGTAACAACATCAGCAGTAGTAGTAACAACATCAGCAGTAGTAGTAACAACATCAGCAGCAGTAGTAACAACAACAGCAGTAGTAGTAACAACATCAGCAGTAGTAGTAACAACATCAGTAGTAGTAACAACATCAGCAGTAGTAACAACAGTAGTAGTAACAACATCAGCAGTAGTAACAACATCAGCAGTAGTAACAACATCAGCAGTAGTAACAACATCAGCAGTAGTAACAACAGTAGTAGTAACAACATCAGCAGTAGTAACAACAGTAGTAGTAACAACAGTAGTAGTAACAACAACAGCAGTAGTAGTAACAACAACAGCAGCAGTAGTAACAACATCAGCAGTAGTAACAACAGTAGTAGTAACAACATCAGTAGTAGTAACAACAGTAGTAGTAACAACAGTAGTAGTAACAACAACAGCAGTAGTAGTAACAACAACAGCAGTAGTAGTAACAACATCAGCAGTAGTAACAACAGTAGTAGTAACAACATCAGCAGTAGTAACAACAGTAGTAGTAACAACATCAGCAGTAGTAGTAACAACAACAGCAGTAGTAGTAACAACATCAGCAGTAGTAGTAACAACAACAGCAGTAGTAACAACATCAGCAGTAGTAGTAACAACATCAGCAGTAGTAGTAACAACATCAGTAGTAGTAGTAACAACAACAGCAGTAGTAGTAACAACATCAGCAGCAGTAGTAACAACAACAGCAGTAGTAGTAACAACATCAGCAGCAGTAGTAACAACAACAGCAGTAGTAGTAACAACATCAGCAGTAGTAGTAACAACATCAGCAGCAGTAGTAACAACAACAGCAGTAGTAGTAACAACATCAGCAGTAGTAGTAACAACATCAGCAGCAGTAGTAACAACAACAGCAGTAGTAGTAACAACATCAGCAGCAGTAGTAACAACAACAGCAGTAGTAGTAACAACATCAGCAGTAGTAGTAACAACAACAGCAGTAGTAGTAACAACATCAGCAGCAGTAGTAACAACAACAGCAGTAGTAGTAACAACATCAGCAGCAGTAGTAACAACATCAGCAGTAGTAGTAACAACAACAGCAGTAGTAGTAACAACATCAGCAGTAGTAGTAACAACATCAGCAGCAGTAGTAACAACATCAGCAGTAGTAACAACATCAGCAGTAGTAGTAACAACATCAGCAGCAGTAGTAACAACATCAGCAGCAGTAGTAACAACATCAGCAGTAGTAGTAACAACATCAGCAGTAGTAGTAACAACAACAGCAGTAGTAGTAACAACATCAGCAGTAGTAACAACAACAGCAGTAGTAGTAACAACAACAGCAGTAGTAGTAACAACATCAGCAGCAGTAGTAACAACATCAGCAGTAGTAGTAACAACAACAGCAGTAGTAGTAACAACATCAGCAGTAGTAGTAACAACATCAGCAGCAGTAGTAACAACATCAGCAGCAGTAGTAACAACATCAGCAGTAGTAGTAACAACATCAGCAGTAGTAGTAACAACAACAGCAGTAGTAGTAACAACATCAGCAGTAGTAACAACATCAGCAGCAGTAGTAACAACATCAGCAGCAGTAGTAACAACATCAGCAGCAGTAGTAACAACATCAGCAGTAGTAGTAACAACAACAGCAGTAGTAGTAACAACATCAGCAGTAGTAACAACAACAGCAGTAGTAGTAACAACATCAGCAGTAGTAACAACATCAGCAGTAGTAGTAACAACAACAGCAGTAGTAGTAACAACATCAGCAGTAGTAGTAACAACATCAGCAGTAGTAGTAACAACATCAGTAGTAGTAGTAACAACAACAGCAGTAGTAGTAACAACATCAGCAGCAGTAGTAACAACATCAGCAGCAGTAGTAACAACATCAGCAGCAGTAGTAACAACATCAGCAGTAGTAGTAACAACAACAGCAGTAGTAGTAACAACATCAGCAGTAGTAGTAACAACATCAGCAGCAGTAGTAACAACATCAGCAGCAGTAGTAACAACATCAGCAGCAGTAGTAACAACATCAGCAGCAGTAGTAACAACATCAGCAGTAGTAGTAACAACATCAGTAGTAGTAGTAACAACAACAGCAGTAGTAGTAACAACATCAGCAGCAGTAGTAACAACATCAGCAGCAGTAGTAACAACATCAGCAGTAGTAGTAACAACATCAGTAGTAGTAGTAACAACAACAGCAGTAGTAGTAACAACATCAGCAGTAGTAGTAACAACATCAGCAGTAGTAGTAACAACAACAGCAGTAGTAGTAACAACATCAGCAGTAGTAGTAACAACAACAGCAGTAGTAGTAACAACATCAGCAGCAGTAGTAACAACATCAGCAGCAGTAGTAACAACATCAGCAGTAGTAGTAACAACATCAGCAGCAGTAGTAACAACATCAGCAGTAGTAGTAACAACATCAGCAGTAGTAGTAACAACATCAGCAGTAGTAGTAACAACATCAGTAGTAGTAGTAACAACATCAGTAGTAACAACAACAGCAGTAGTAACAACAGCAGTAGTAACAACATCAGTAGTAACAACATCAGCAGTAGTAACAACATCAGTAGTAACAACATCAGTAGTAACAACATCAGCAGTAGTAACAACAGCAGTAGTAACAACATCAGTAGTAACAACATCAGTAGTAACAACATCAGCAGTAGTAACAACATCAGTAGTAACAACATCAGCAGTAGTAACAACAGCAGTAGTAACAACATCAGCAGTAGTAACATCAGCAGTAGTAACATCAGCAGTAGTAACAACATCAGCAGTAGTAACATCAGCAGTAGTAGTAACATCAGCAGTAGTAACAACATCAGCAGTAGTAACATCAGCAGTAGTAGTAACATCAGCAGTAGTAACAACATCAGTAGTAACAACATCAGCAGTAGTAACAACAACAGCAGTAGTAGTAACATCAGCAGTAGTAACAACAGCAGTAGTAACAACATCAGCAGTAGTAACAACATCAGCAGTAGTAACATCAGCAGTAGTAACATCAGCAGTAGTAACAACATCAGCAGTAGTAACATCAGCAGTAGTAACAACATCAGCAGTAGTAACAACATCAGCAGTAGTAACAACAGCAGTAGTAACAACATCAGCAGTAGTAACAACAACAGCAGTAGTAACATCAGCAGTAGTAACAACATCAGCAGTAGTAACATCAGCAGTAGTAACAACATCAGCAGTAGTAACAACAACAGCAGTAGTAACATCAGCAGTAGTAACAACAACAGCAGTAGTAACAACAGCAGTAGTAACAACATCAGCAGTAGTAACAACAGCAGTAGTAACAACATCGGCGCTTATCAACGATAGTAACATCGGCGGTATTGGCGCAACGGCTGGCGGCGGTGTGGCTACTGGCAATATACTACTCGTTTTTGGCGGTGTGGCATCGGCGGTGATAACTCTTTATCGCGGTAATGGCACATCGGCAGGTAGTGCTTTGCTTTGTCGGCAGTAGTGCTGCTGTCGGCAGTACTAACAACATCAGCAGTAGCAGTAGTAACAACATCAGCAGTAGTAACATCAGCAGTAGTAACAACATCAGCAGTAGTAGTAACAACATCAGCAGTAGTAACAACAGCAGTAGTAACAACATCAGCAGTAGTAACAACATCAGCAGTAGTAACAACATCAGCAGTAGTAACAGCAGTAGTAACAACATCAGCAGTAGTAACATCAGCAGTAGTAGTAACAACAACAGCAGTAGTAGTAACAACAACAGCAGTAGTAGTAACAACAACAGCAGTAGTAGTAACAACAACAGCAGTAGTAGTAACAACAACAGCAGTAGTAGTAACAACAACAGCAGTAGTAGTAACAACATCAGTAGTAGTAGTAACAACAACAGCAGTAGTAGTAACAACATCAGTAGTAGTAGTAACAACAACAGCAGTAGTAGTAACAACAACAGCAGTAGTAGTAACAACAACAGCAGTAGTAGTAACAACAACAGCAGTAGTAGTAACAACATCAGCAGTAGTAGTAACAACATCAGCAGTAGTAGTAACAACATCAGCAGTAGTAGTAACAACAACAGCAGTAGTAGTAACAACATCAGCAGTAGTAACAACATCAGCAGTAGTAACAACAACAGCAGTAGTAACAACAACAGCAGTAGTAGTAACAACAACAGCAGTAGTAGTAACAACATCAGCAGTAGTAACAACAACAGCAGTAGTAACAACAACAGCAGTAGTAGTAACAACAACAGCAGTAGTAGTAACAACAACATCAGTAGTAGTAACAACATCAGCAGTAGTAGTAACAACATCAGCAGTAGTAGTAACAACAACAGCAGTAGTAGTAACAACAACAGCAGTAGTAACAACAGCAGTAGTAGTAACAACATCAGCAGTAGTAGTAACAACATCAGCAGTAGTAGTAACAACATCAGCAGTAGTAGTAACAACATCAGCAGTAGTAGTAACAACAACAGCAGTAGTAGTAACAACATCAGCAGTAGTAGTAACAACAACAGCAGTAGTAGTAACAACAGCAGTAGTAGTAACAACATCAGCAGTAGTAGTAACAACATCAGCAGTAGTAGTAACAACATCAGCAGTAGTAGTAACAACATCAGCAGCAGTAGTAACAACATCAGCAGTAGTAGTAACAACATCAGCAGTAGTAGTAACAACATCAGCAGTAGTAGTAACAACATCAGCAGTAGTAGTAACAACAACAGCAGTAGTAGTAACAACATCAGCAGTAGTAGTAACAACATCAGCAGTAGTAGTAACAACATCAGCAGTAGTAGTAACAACAGCAGTAGTAGTAACAACATCAGCAGTAGTAGTAACAACATCAGCAGTAGTAGTAACAACATCAGCAGTAGTAGTAACAACATCAGCAGTAGTAGTAACAACATCAGCAGTAGTAGTAACAACATCAGCAGTAGTAGTAACAACATCAGCAGTAGTAACAACATCAGCAGTAGTAACAACAACAGCAGTAGTAACAACAGCAGTAGTAGTAACAACATCAGCAGTAGTAGTAACAACATCAGCAGTAGTAACAACATCAGCAGTAGTAACAACAACAGCAGTAGTAACAACAGCAGTAGTAGTAACAACATCAGCAGTAGTAGTAACAACAACAGCAGTAGTAGTAACAACATCAGCAGTAGTAACAACATCAGCAGTAGTAACAACAACAGCAGTAGTAACAACAGCAGTAGTAGTAACAACATCAGCAGTAGTAGTAACAACATCAGCAGTAGTAGTAACAACATCAGCAGTAGTAGTAACAACAACAGCAGTAGTAGTAACAACATCAGCAGTAGTAGTAACAACATCAGCAGTAGTAACAACATCAGCAGTAGTAACAACAACAGCAGTAGTAACAACAGCAGTAGTAGTAACAACAACAGCAGTAGTAGTAGTAACAACAACAGCAGTAGTAGTAACAACAACAGCAGTAGTAGTAGTAACAACAACAGCAGTAGTAGTAACAACAACAGCAGTAGTAGTAACAACAACAGCAGTAGTAGTAACAACAACAGCAGTAGTAGTAACAACATCAGTAGTAGTAGTAACAACATCAGCAGTAGTAGTAACAACATCAGCAGTAGTAGTAACAACATCAGCAGTAGTAGTAACAACATCAGCAGTAGTAGTAACAACATCAGCAGTAGTAGTAACAACAACAGCAGTAGTAACATCAGCAGTAGTAGTAACAACAACAGCAGTAGTAGTAACAACATCAGCAGTAGTAGTAACAACATCAGCAGTAGTAGTAACAACAACAGCAGTAGTAACATCAGCAGTAGTAGTAACAACAACAGCAGTAGTAGTAACAACATCAGCAGTAGTAGTAACAACATCAGCAGTAGTAGTAACAACAACAGCAGTAGTAACATCAGCAGTAGTAGTAACAACATCAGCAGTAGTAGTAACAACATCAGCAGTAGTAACAACAGCAGTAGTAGTAACAACATCAGCAGTAGTAGTAACAACAACAGCAGTAGTAACATCAGCAGTAGTAGTAACAACATCAGCAGTAGTAGTAACATCAGCATTAGTAGTAACAACATCAGCAGTAGTAGTAACAACATCAGCAGTAGTAACAACAACAGCAGTAGTAACAACAGCAGTAGTAGTAACAACATCAGCAGTAGTAGTAACAACAACAGCAGTAGTAGTAACAACATCAGCAGTAGTAGTAACAACAACATCAGTAGTAACAACATCAGCAGTAGTAACAACAGCAGTAGTAGTAACAACATCAGCAGTAGTAGTAACAACATCAGCAGTAGTAACAACAGCAGTAGTAGTAACAACATCAGCAGTAGTAACAACAACAGCAGTAGTAACAACAGCAGTAGTAGTAACAACATCAGCAGTAGTAGTAACAACATCAGCAGTAGTAACAACATCAGCAGTAGTAACAACAGCAGTAGTAGTAACAACAACAGCAGTAGTAACAACATCAGCAGCAGTAGTAACAACATCAGCAGTAGTAACAACATCAGCAGTAGTAGTAACAACATCAGCAGTAGTAGTAACAACATCAGCAGTAGTAACAACAACAGCAGTAGTAACAACAGCAGTAGTAGTAACAACATCAGCAGTAGTAACAACAGCAGTAGTAGTAACAACATCAGCAGTAGTAGTAACAACAACATCAGTAGTAACAACATCAGCAGTAGTAACAACAGCAGTAGTAGTAACAACAGCAGTAGTAACAACAGCAGTAGTAGTAACAACATCAGCAGTAGTAGTAACAACAACAGCAGTAGTAACAACAGCAGTAGTAGTAACATCAGTAGTAGTAACAACATCAGCAGTAGTAGTAACAACAACAGCAGTAGTAGTAACAACATCAGCAGTAGTAACAACAGCAGTAGTAGTAACAACATCAGCAGTAGTAGTAACAACAACATCAGTAGTAACAACATCAGCAGTAGTAACAACAGCAGTAGTAGTAACAACATCAGCAGTAGTAACAACAGCAGTAGTAGTAACAACATCAGCAGTAGTAGTAACAACAACAGCAGTAGTAACAACATCAGCAGTAGTAACAACATCAGCAGTAGTAGTAACAACATCAGCAGTAGTAGTAACAACAACATCAGTAGTAACAACATCAGCAGTAGTAACAACAGCAGTAGTAGTAACAACATCAGCAGTAGTAACAACAGCAGTAGTAGTAACAACATCAGCAGTAGTAGTAACAACAACATCAGTAGTAACAACATCAGCAGTAGTAACAACAGCAGTAGTAGTAACAACATCAGCAGTAGTAACAACAACAGCAGTAGTAACAACATCAGCAGTAGTAACAACATCAGTAGTAGTAACAACAGCAGTAGTAGTAACAACATCAGCAGTAGTAGTAACAACAACAGCAGTAGTAGTAACAACATCAGCAGTAGTAGTAACAACATCAGCAGTAGTAGTAACAACATCAGCAGTAGTAGTAACAACATCAGCAGTAGTAGTAACAACATCAGCAGTAGTAGTAACAACATCAGCAGTAGTAGTAACAACAACAGCAGTAGTAGTAACAACATCAGCAGTAGTAGTAACAACAACAGCAGTAGTAGTAACAACATCAGCAGTAGTAGTAACAACATCAGCAGTAGTAGTAACAACATCAGCAGTAGTAGTAACAACATCAGCAGTAGTAGTAACAACAACAGCAGTAGTAGTAACAACATCAGCAGTAGTAGTAACAACAACAGCAGTAGTAGTAACAACATCAGCAGTAGTAGTAACAACATCAGCAGTAGTAGTAACAACATCAGCAGTAGTAGTAACAACAACAGCAGTAGTAGTAACAACATCAGCAGTAGTAGTAACAACATCAGCAGTAGTAGTAACAACATCAGCAGTAGTAGTAACAACATCAGCAGTAGTAGTAACAACATCAGCAGTAGTAGTAACAACATCAGCAGTAGTAGTAACAACAACAGCAGTAGTAGTAACAACATCAGCAGTAGTAGTAACAACAACAGCAGTAGTAGTAACAACATCAGCAGTAGTAGTAACAACATCAGCAGTAGTAGTAACAACATCAGCAGTAGTAACAACAGCAGTAGTAGTAACAACAACAGCAGTAGTAGTAACAACATCAGCAGTAGTAGTAACAACAACAGCAGTAGTAGTAACAACATCAGCAGTAGTAGTAACAACAACAGCAGTAGTAGTAACAACAACAGCAGTAGTAGTAACAACAACAGCAGTAGTAGTAACATCAGCAGTAGTAACAACAGCAGTAGTAGTAACAACAACAGCAGTAGTAGTAACAACATCAGCAGTAGTAGTAACAACAACAGCAGTAGTAGTAACAACAACAGTAGTAGTAGTAACAACATCAGCAGTAGTAGTAACAACAACAGCAGTAGTAGTAACAACATCAGCAGTAGTAGTAACAACATCAGCAGTAGTAACAACATCAGCAGTAGTAGTAACAACATCAGCAGTAGTAGTAACAACATCAGCAGTAGTAGTAACAACATCAGCAGTAGTAGTAACAACATCAGCAGTAGTAGTAACAACAACAGCAGTAGTAGTAACAACATCAGCAGTAGTAGTAACAACAACAGCAGTAGTAGTAACAACATCAGCAGTAGTAGTAACAACATCAGCAGTAGTAGTAACAACATCAGCAGTAGTAGTAACAACATCAGCAGTAGTAGTAACAACAACAGCAGTAGTAGTAACAACATCAGCAGTAGTAGTAACAACATCAGCAGTAGTAACAACAACAGCAGTAGTAGTAACATCAGTAGTAGTAACAACATCAGCAGTAGTAACATCAGCAGTAGTAACAACAGCAGTAGTAGTAACAACATCAGCAGTAGTAGTAACAACATCAGCAGTAGTAACAACAGCAGTAGTAGTAACATCAGTAGTAGTAACAACATCAGCAGTAGTAGTAACAACATCAGCAGTAGTAGTAACAACATCAGCAGTAGTAGTAACAACATCAGCAGTAGTAGTAACAACATCAGCAGCAGTAGTAACAACATCAGCAGTAGTAGTAACAACATCAGCAGTAGTAGTAACAACAGCAGTAGTAGTAACATCAGTAGTAGTAACAACATCAGCAGTAGTAACATCAGCAGTAGTAACAACAGCAGTAGTAGTAACAACATCAGCAGTAGTAGTAACAACATCAGCAGTAGTAGTAACAACATCAGCAGTAGTAGTAACAACAACAGCAGTAGTAGTAACAACAACAGCAGTAGTAGTAACAACAACAGCAGTAGTAGTAACAACAACAGCAGTAGTAGTAACAACAACAGCAGTAGTAGTAACAACATCAGTAGTAGTAGTAACAACAACAGCAGTAGTAGTAACAACAACAGCAGTAGTAGTAACAACAACAGCAGTAGTAGTAACAACAACAGCAGTAGTAGTAACAACATCAGTAGTAGTAGTAACAACAACAGCAGTAGTAGTAACAACAACAGCAGTAGTAGTAACAACAACAGCAGTAGTAGTAACAACAACAGCAGTAGTAGTAACAACATCAGTAGTAGTAGTAACAACAACAGCAGTAGTAGTAACAACATCAGCAGTAGTAGTAACAACATCAGTAGTAGTAGTAACAACAACATCAGTAGTAGTAACAACATCAGCAGTAGTAGTAACAACATCAGCAGCAGTAGTAACAACATCAGCAGCAGTAGTAACAACAACAGCAGTAGTAGTAACAACAACAGCAGTAGTAGTAACAACATCAGCAGCAGTAGTAACAACATCAGCAGTAGTAGTAACAACAACAGCAGTAGTAGTAACAACATCAGCAGTAGTAGTAACAACATCAGCAGCAGTAGTAACAACATCAGCAGCAGTAGTAACAACATCAGCAGCAGTAGTAACAACAACAGCAGTAGTAGTAACAACATCAGTAGTAGTAGTAACAACATCAGCAGTAGTAGTAACAACATCAGCAGTAGTAGTAACAACAACAGCAGTAGTAGTAACAACATCAGCAGCAGTAGTAACAACATCAGCAGTAGTAGTAACAACATCAGCAGTAGTAGTAACAACATCAGCAGTAGTAACAACATCAGCAGTAGTAGTAACAACATCAGTAGTAGTAGTAACAACATCAGTAGTAGTAGTAACAACAACAGCAGTAGTAGTAACAACAACAGCAGTAGTAGTAACAACAACAGCAGTAGTAGTAACAACATCAGCAGCAGTAGTAACAACATCAGCAGCAGTAGTAACAACAACAGCAGTAGTAGTAACAACATCAGCAGCAGTAGTAACAACATCAGCAGCAGTAGTAACAACAACAGCAGTAGTAGTAACAACATCAGCAGCAGTAGTAACAACATCAGCAGCAGTAGTAACAACAACAGCAGTAGTAGTAACAACATCAGTAGTAGTAGTAACAACAACAGCAGTAGTAGTAACAACATCAGCAGTAGTAGTAACAACATCAGCAGTAGTAACAACATCAGCAGTAGTAACAACATCAGCAGTAGTAGTAACAACATCAGCAGTAGTAGTAACAACATCAGCAGTAGTAACAACATCAGCAGTAGTAACAACAACAGCAGTAGTAGTAACAACATCAGCAGTAGTAGTAACAACATCAGCAGTAGTAGTAACAACATCAGCAGTAGTAACAACAACAGCAGTAGTAGTAACAACATCAGCAGTAGTAACAACATCAGCAGTAGTAACAACATCAGCAGTAGTAACAACAACATCAGCAGTAGTAACAACAACAGCAGTAGTAGTAACAACATCAGCAGTAGTAGTAACAACATCAGCAGTAGTAGTAACAACATCAGCAGTAGTAACAACATCAGCAGTAGTAACAACATCAGCAGTAGTAGTAACAACATCAGCAGTAGTAGTAACAACATCAGCAGTAGTAACAACATCAGCAGTAGTAACAACAACAGCAGTAGTAGTAACAACAGCAGTAGTAGTAACAACATCAGCAGTAGTAGTAACAACATCAGCAGTAGTAGTAACAACAACAGCAGTAGTAGTAACAACAACAACAGTAGTAGTAACAACAACAGCAGTAGTAGTAACAACAACAACAGTAGTAGTAACAACATCAGCAGTAGTAGTAACAACAACAGCAGTAGTAGTAACAACATCAGCAGTAGTAGTAACAACAACAACAGTAGTAGTAACAACAACAACAGTAGTAGTAACAACAACAACAGTAGTAGTAACAACATCAGCAGTAGTAGTAACAACAACAACAGTAGTAGTAACAACATCAGCAGTAGTAGTAACAACAACAACAGTAGTAGTAACAACAACAGCAGTAGTAGTAACAACAACAACAGTAGTAGTAACAACATCAGCAGTAGTAGTAACAACAACAGCAGTAGTAGTAACAACATCAGCAGCAGTAGTAACAACATCAGCAGTAGTAGTAACAACATCAGCAGTAGTAGTAACAACATCAGCAGTAGTAGTAACAACATCAGCAGTAGTAGTAACAACAACAGCAGTAGTAGTAACAACATCAGCAGTAGTAGTAACAACATCAACAGTAGTAACAACATCAACAGTAGTAACAACATCAACAGTAGTAACAACATCAGCAGTAGTAACAACATCAGCAGTAGTAGTAACAACATCAGCAGTAGTAACAACATCAGCAGTAGTAGTAACAACATCAGCAGTAGTAGTAACAACAACAGCAGTAGTAGTAACAACAACAGCAGTAGTAGTAACAACATCAGCAGTAGTAGTAACAACATCAGCAGTAGTAGTAACAACAACAACAGTAGTAGTAACAACAACAGCAGTAGTAGTAACAACAACAGCAGTAGTAGTAACAACATCAGCAGTAGTAGTAACAACATCAGTAGTAGTAGTAACAACAACAGCAGTAGTAGTAACAACAACAGCAGTAGTAGTAACAACAACAGCAGTAGTAGTAACATCAGCAGTAGTAGTAGTAACAACATCAGTAGTAGTAACAACAACAGCAGTAGTAGTAACAACAACAGCAGTAGTAGTAACAACAACAGCAGTAGTAGTAACAACATCAGTAGTAGTAACAACAACAGCAGTAGTAGTAACAACAACAGCAGTAGTAGTAACAACATCAGCAGCAGTAGTAACAACATCAGCAGTAGTAGTAACAACATCAGCAGTAGTAGTAACAACAACAGCAGTAGTAGTAACAACATCAGTAGTAGTAACAACATCAGCAGCAGTAGTAACAACATCAGCAGTAGTAGTAACAACAACAGCAGTAGTAGTAACAACATCAGCAGCAGTAGTAACAACATCAGCAGCAGTAGTAACAACATCAGCAGTAGTAGTAACAACAACAGCAGTAGTAGTAACAACATCAGCAGTAGTAGTAACAACATCAGCAGTAGTAGTAACAACATCAGTAGTAGTAGTAACAACAACAGCAGTAGTAGTAACAACATCAGCAGTAGTAGTAACAACATCAGTAGTAGTAGTAACAACATCAGTAGTAGTAGTAACAACAACAGCAGTAGTAGTAACAACAACAGCAGTAGTAGTAACAACAACAGCAGTAGTAGTAACAACATCAGCAGTAGTAGTAACAACATCAGCAGTAGTAGTAACAACAACAGCAGTAGTAGTAACAACAACAGCAGTAGTAGTAACAACATCAGCAGTAGTAGTAACAACATCAGCAGTAGTAGTAACAACAACAGCAGTAGTAGTAACAACAACAGCAGTAGTAGTAACAACATCAGTAGTAGTAGTAACAACAACAGCAGTAGTAGTAACAACATCAGCAGTAGTAGTAACAACATCAGTAGTAGTAGTAACAACATCAGTAGTAGTAGTAACAACAACAGCAGTAGTAGTAACAACAACAGCAGTAGTAGTAACAACAACAGCAGTAGTAGTAACAACATCAGTAGTAGTAGTAACAACAACAGCAGTAGTAGTAACAACAACAGCAGTAGTAACAACATCAGCAGTAGTAGTAACAACATCAGCAGTAGTAGTAACAACAACAGCAGTAGTAGTAACAACATCAGTAGTAGTAGTAACAACAACAGCAGTAGTAGTAACAACAACAGCAGTAGTAGTAACAACATCAGCAGTAGTAACAACATCAGCAGTAGTAGTAACAACAACAGCAGTAGTAGTAACAACATCAGTAGTAGTAGTAACAACATCAGCAGTAGTAGTAACAACATCAGCAGCAGTAGTAACAACAACAGCAGTAGTAGTAACAACAACAGCAGTAGTAGTAACAACATCAGCAGTAGTAGTAACAACATCAGCAGTAGTAGTAACAACATCAGCAGTAGTAGTAACAACAGCAGTAGTAGTAACAACATCAGTAGTAGTAGTAACAACAACAGCAGTAGTAGTAACAACATCAGTAGTAGTAGTAACAACAACAGCAGTAGTAGTAACAACAACAGCAGTAGTAGTAACAACATCAGTAGTAGTAGTAACAACATCAGCAGTAGTAGTAACAACATCAGCAGTAGTAGTAACAACAACAGCAGTAGTAGTAACAACAACAGCAGTAGTAGTAACAACAACAGCAGTAGTAGTAACAACAACAGCAGTAGTAACATCAGCAGTAGTAGTAACAACAGCAGTAGTAGTAACAACATCAGCAGCAGTAGTAACATCAGCAGTAGTAGTAACAACAACAGCAGTAGTAGTAACAACAACAGCAGTAGTAGTAACAACAACAGCAGTAGTAGTAACAACATCAGTAGTAGTAGTAACAACAACAGCAGTAGTAGTAACAACATCAGTAGTAGTAGTAACAACATCAGTAGTAGTAGTAACAACAACAGCAGTAGTAGTAACAACAACAGCAGTAGTAGTAACAACAGCAGTAGTAGTAGTAACAACAACAGCAGTAGTAGTAACAACAACAGCAGTAGTAGTAACAACAACAGCAGTAGTAGTAACAACATCAGCAGTAGTAGTAACAACAACAGCAGTAGTAGTAACAACAACAGCAGTAGTAGTAACAACAACAGCAGTAGTAGTAACAACAACAGCAGTAGTAGTAACAACATCAGCAGTAGTAGTAACAACAACAGCAGTAGTAGTAACAACATCAGCAGTAGTAGTAACAACAACAGCAGTAGTAGTAACAACAACAGCAGTAGTAGTAACAACAACAGCAGTAGTAGTAACAACATCAGCAGTAGTAGTAACAACAACAGCAGTAGTAGTAACAACAACAGCAGTAGTAGTAACAACATCAGCAGTAGTAGTAACAACAACAGCAGTAGTAGTAACAACAACAGCAGTAGTAGTAACAACAACAGCAGTAGTAGTAACAACAACAGCAGTAGTAACAACAGCAGTAGTAGTAACAACATCAGCAGTAGTAGTAACAACAACAGCAGTAGTAGTAACAACAACAGCAGTAGTAGTAACAACATCAGCAGTAGTAGTAACAACAACAGCAGTAGTAGTAACAACAACAGCAGTAGTAGTAACAACAACAGCAGTAGTAGTAACAACAACAGCAGTAGTAGTAACAACATCAGTAGTAGTAGTAACAACAACAGCAGTAGTAGTAACAACATCAGCAGTAGTAGTAACAACAACAGCAGCAGTAGTAACAACAACAGCAGTAGTAGTAACAACATCAGCAGTAGTAGTAACAACAACAGCAGCAGTAGTAACAACAACAGCAGTAGTAGTAACAACATCAGCAGTAGTAGTAACAACAACAGCAGTAGTAGTAACAACATCAGCAGTAGTAGTAACAACAACAGCAGTAGTAGTAACAACATCAGCAGTAGTAACAACATCAGTAGTAGTAACAACAGCAGTAGTAGTAGTAACAACAACAGCAGTAGTAGTAACAACATCAGCAGTAGTAGTAACAACATCAGCAGCAGTAGTAACAACATCAGCAGTAGTAGTAACAACATCAGCAGTAGTAGTAACAACATCAGCAGTAGTAGTAACAACATCAGTAGTAGTAACAACAACAGCAGCAGTAGTAACAACAACAGCAGCAGTAGTAACAACAACAGCAGTAGTAGTAACAACATCAGCAGTAGTAGTAACAACAACATCAGCAGTAGTAACAACAACAGCAGTAGTAGTAACAACATCAGCAGTAGTAACAACAACATCAGCAGTAGTAACAACAACAGCAGTAGTAGTAACAACATCAGCAGTAGTAACAACAACATCAGCAGTAGTAACAACATCAGCAGTAGTAGTAACAACATCAGCAGTAGTAGTAACAACAACAGTAGTAGTAGTAACAACATCAGCAGTAGTAGTAACAACAACAGCAGTAGTAGTAACAACATCAGCAGTAGTAGTAACAACATCAGCAGTAGTAACAACAACAGCAGTAGTAGTAACAACAGCAGTAGTAGTAACAACATCAGCAGTAGTAGTAACAACAGCAGCAGTAGTAGTAACAACATCAGTAGTAGTAGTAACAACATCAGCAGTAGTAGTAACAACAGCAGTAGTAGTAACAACAGCAGTAGTAGTAGTAACAACAACAGCAGTAGTAGTAACAACATCAGCAGTAGTAGTAACAACAACAGCAGTAGTAGTAACAACATCAGTAGTAGTAGTAACAACATCAGTAGTAGTAGTAACAACATCAGCAGTAGTAGTAACAACATCAGTAGTAGTAACAACATCAGTAGTAGTAGTAACAACATCAGCAGTAGTAGTAACATCAGCAGTAGTAGTAACAACAGCAGCAGTAGTAACAACATCAGTAGTAGTAGTAACAACATCAGCAGTAGTAGTAACAACAACAGCAGTAGTAGTAACAACATCAGCAGCAGTAGTAACAACAACAGCAGTAGTAGTAACAACAGCAGTAGTAGTAGTAACAACAACAGCAGTAGTAGTAACAACATCAGCAGTAGTAGTAACAACAACAGCAGTAGTAGTAACAACATCAGCAGTAGTAGTAACAACAACAGCAGTAGTAGTAACAACAACAGCAGTAGTAGTAACAACAGCAGTAGTAGTAGTAACAACAACAGCAGTAGTAGTAACAACAACAGCAGTAGTAGTAACAACAGCAGTAGTAGTAGTAACAACAACAGCAGTAGTAGTAACAACATCAGCAGTAGTAGTAACAACAACAGCAGTAGTAGTAACAACATCAGCAGTAGTAGTAACAACAACAGCAGTAGTAGTAACAACAACAGCAGTAGTAGTAACAACAACAGCAGTAGTAGTAACAACATCAGCAGTAGTAACAACATCAGCAGTAGTAGTAACAACAACAGCAGTAGTAGTAACAACATCAGCAGCAGTAGTAACAACAACAGCAGTAGTAGTAACAACATCAGCAGCAGTAGTAACAACAACAGCAGTAGTAGTAACAACATCAGCAGTAGTAGTAACAACAACAGCAGTAGTAACAACAACAGCAGTAGTAGTAACAACAACAGCAGTAGTAACAACATCAGCAGCAGTAGTAACAACAACAGCAGTAGTAACAACATCAGCAGCAGTAGTAACAACAACAGCAGTAGTAACAACAACAACAGCAGTAGTAACAACAACAGCAGCAGTAGTAACAACAACAGCAGTAGTAACAACAACAACAGCAGTAGTAACAACAACAGCAGCAGTAGTAACAACAACAGCAGTAGTAACAACAACAGCAGCAGTAGTAACAACAACAGCAGTAGTAACAACAACAGCAGCAGTAGTAACAACAACAGCAGCAGTAGTAACAACAACAGCAGTAGTAACAACAACAACAGCAGTAGTAACAACAACAGCAGTAGTAACAACAACAGCAGTAGTAGTAACAACATCAGCAGTAGTAGTAACAACAACAGCAGTAGTAACAACAACAGCAGTAGTAGTAACAACAACAGCAGTAGTAACAACATCAGCAGCAGTAGTAACAACAACAGCAGTAGTAACAACATCAGCAGCAGTAGTAACAACAACAGCAGTAGTAACAACAACAACAGCAGTAGTAACAACAACAGCAGCAGTAGTAACAACAACAGCAGTAGTAACAACAACAACAGCAGTAGTAACAACAACAGCAGCAGTAGTAACAACAACAGCAGTAGTAACAACAACAACAGCAGTAGTAACAACAACAGCAGTAGTAACAACAACAGCAGTAGTAACAACAACAGCAGTAGTAACAACATCAGCAGCAGTAGTAACAACAACAGCAGTAGTAACAACAACAACAGCAGTAGTAACAACAACAGCAGCAGTAGTAACAACAACAGCAGTAGTAACAACAACAACAGCAGTAGTAACAACAACAGCAGCAGTAGTAACAACAACAGCAGTAGTAACAACAACAACAGCAGTAGTAACAACAACAGCAGTAGTAACAACAACAGCAGTAGTAGTAACAACAACAGCAGTAGTAACAACATCAGCAGCAGTAGTAACAACAACAGCAGTAGTAACAACAACAACAGCAGTAGTAACAACAACAACAGCAGTAGTAACAACAACAGCAGTAGTAACAACAACAGCAGTAGTAACAACAACAACAGCAGTAGTAACAACAACAACAGCAGTAGTAACAACAACAACAGCAGTAGTAACAACAACAACAGCAGTAGTAACAACAACAACAGCAGTAGTAACAACATCAGCAGTAGTAGTAACAACAACAGCAGTAGTAGTAACAACATCAGCAGTAGTAGTAACAACAACAGCAGTAGTAGTAACAACAACAGCAGCAGTAGTAACAACATCAGCAGTAGTAGTAACAACATCAGCAGTAGTAGTAACAACAACAGCAGTAGTAGTAACAACATCAGCAGTAGTAGTAACAACAACAGCAGTAGTAACAACAACAACAGCAGTAGTAACAACAACAACAGCAGTAGTAACAACATCAGCAGCAGTAGTAACAACAACAGCAGTAGTAGTAACAACATCAGCAGTAGTAGTAACAACAACAGCAGTAGTAACAACAACAGCAGTAGTAACAACATCAGCAGCAGTAGTAACAACAACAGCAGTAGTAGTAACAACATCAGCAGTAGTAGTAACAACAACAGCAGTAGTAGTAACAACAACAGCAGTAGTAGTAACAACATCAGCAGTAGTAGTAACAACAACAGCAGTAGTAGTAACAACAACAGCAGTAGTAACAACAACAACAGCAGTAGTAACAACAACAGCAGTAGTAGTAACAACATCAGCAGCAGTAGTAACAACAACAGCAGTAGTAGTAACAACATCAGCAGTAGTAGTAACAACATCAGTAGTAGTAGTAACAACAACAGCAGTAGTAGTAACAACAACAGCAGTAGTAGTAACAACATCAGCAGTAGTAGTAACAACATCAGTAGTAGTAGTAACAACAACAGCAGTAGTAGTAACAACATCAGCAGTAGTAGTAACAACATCAGCAGTAGTAACATCAGCAGTAGTAACAACAGCAGTAGTAGTAACAACAGCAGTAGTAGTAACAACAGCAGTAGTAGTAACAACAGCAGTAGTAGTAACAACAGCAGTAGTAGTAACAACAACAGCAGTAGTAACAACAGCAGTAGTAGTAACAACAGCAGTAGTAGTAACAACAGCAGTAGTAGTAACAACAGCAGTAGTAGTAACAACAGCAGTAGTAGTAACAACAGCAGTAGTCACTATTGTGACTTCATTCAGAATTGTTTAAGTCTTTGTTGTGACTTTACTGATACATGGTAAGGCTGAATTATTGATTTTCTCTCTCTCTCTCTCTCTCTCTCTCTCTCTCTCTCTCTCTCTCTCTCTCTCTCTCTCTCTCTCTCTCTCTCTCTCTCTCTCTCTCTCTCTCTCTCTCTCTCTCTCTCTCTCTCTCGTTCTTTTCCCTTACTAGTCTCCCCCTTTCCTTCAACTTCTTTTATCTGCCTAGTCATCTCCTCCCGGCATCGTCTCCCTGTACTCCATTGTGTGCCTGTATCTCCTGCCTTCAACACTAACCCCTGTACCTTCTACACTGATCTCTGTACCTTCTACACTGATCTCTGTACCTTCTACACTGATCTCTGTACCTTCTACACTGATCTCTGTACCTTCTACACTGATCTCTGTACCTTCTACACTGATCTCTGTACCTTCTACACTGATCTCTGTACCTTCAACACCGATCTCTGTACCTTCAACACTGATCTCTGTACCTTCAACACTGATCTCTGTACCTTCTACACTAACCTCTGTACCTTCAACACTAACCTCTGTACCTTCAACACTGATCTCTGTACCTTCAACACTGATCTCTGTACCTTCTACACTAACCTCTGTACCTTCAACACTAACCTCTGTACCTTCAACACTGATCTCTGTACCTTCAACACTGATCTCTGTACCTTCTACACTAACCTCTGTACCTTCAACACTAACCTCTGTACCTTCAACACTGATCTCTGTACCTTCAACACTGATCTCTGTACCTTCAACACTGATCTCTGTACCTTCAACACTGATCTCTGTACCTTCAACACTGATCTCTGTACCTTCAACACTGATCTCTGTACCTTCAACACTGATCTCTGTACCTTCTACACTAACGTCTGTACCTTCAACACTAACCTCTGTACCTTCAACACTGATCTCTGTACCTTCAACACTAACCTCTGTACCTTCAACACTGATCTCTGTACCTTCAACACTGATCTCTGTACCTTCAACACTGATCTCTGTACCTTCAACACTGATCTCTGTACCTTCAACACTGATCTCTGTACCTTCAACACTGATCTCTGTACCTTCAACACTCCCTCCTGCAACACTCCAACACTCCTTCAACACTAACCTCTGTACCTTCAACACTAACCTCTGTACCTTCAACACTAACCTCTGTACCTTCAACACTGATCTCTGTACCTTCAACACTGATCTCTGTACCTTCAACACTGATCTCTGTACCTTCAACACTGATCTCTGTACCTTCAACACTAACCTCTGTACCTTCAACACTGATCTCTGTACCTTCAACACTCCCTCCTGCAACACTCCAACACTCCTTCAACACTAACCTCTGTACCTTCAACACTAACCTCTGTACCTTCAACACTAACCTCTGTACCTTCAACACTGATCTCTGTACCTTCAACACTAACCTCTGTACCTTCAACACTAACCTCTGTACCTTCAACACTGATCTCTGTACCTTCAACACTGATCTCTGTACCTTCAACACTCCCTCCTGCAACACTCCAACACTCCTTCAACACTAACCTCTTTACCTTCAACACTAACCTCTGTACCTTCAACACTGATCTCTGTACCTTCAACACTGATCTCTGTACCTTCAACACTCCCTCCTGCAACACTCCAACACTCCTTCAACACTAACCTCTGTACCTTCAACACTAACCTCTGTACCTTCAACACTAACCTCTGTACCTTCAACACTGATCTCTGTACCTTCAACACTGATCTCTGTACCTTCAACACTGATCTCTGTACCTTCAACACTGATCTCTGTACCTTCAACACTAACCTCTGTACCTTCAACACTGATCTCTGTACCTTCAACACTCCCTCCTGCAACACTCCAACACTCCTTCAACACTAACCTCTGTACCTTCAACACTAACCTCTGTACCTTCAACACTAACCTCTGTACCTTCAACACTGATCTCTGTACCTTCAACACTAACCTCTGTACCTTCAACACTAACCTCTGTACCTTCAACACTGATCTCTGTACCTTCAACACTGATCTCTGTACCTTCAACACTGATCTCTGTACCTTCAACACTCCCTCCTGCAACACTCCAACACTCCTTCAACACTAACCTCTGTACCTTCAACACTAACCTCTGTACCTTCAACACTAATCTCTGTACCTTCAACACTGATCTCTGTACCTTCAACACTGATCTCTGTACCTTCAACACTAACCTCTGTACCTTCAACACTAACCTCTGTACCTTCAACACTGATCTCTGTACCTTCAACACTGATCTCTGTACCTTCAACACTGATCTCTGTACCTTCAACACTGATCTCTGTACCTTCAACACTAACCTCTGTACCTTCAACACTGATCTCTGTACCTTCAACACTGATCTCTGTACCTTCAACACTAACCTCTGTACCTTCAACACTGATCTCTGTACCTTCAATACTGATCTCTGTACCTTCATCACTGATCTCTGTACCTTCAACACTGATCTCTGTACCTTCAACACTAACCTCTGTACCTTCAACACTGATCTCTGTACCTTCAATACTGATCTCTGTACCTTCAACACTGATCTCTGTACCTTCAATACTGATCTCTGTACCTTCAATACTGATCTCTGTACCTTCAACACTGATCTCTGTACCTTCAACACTGATCTCTGTACCTTCATCACTGATCTCTGTACCTTCAATACTGATCTCTGTACCTTCAATACTGATCTCTGTACCTTCAACACTGATCTCTGTACCTTCAATACTGATCTCTGTACCTTCAACACTGATCTCTGTACCTTCAATACTGATCTCTGTACCTTCAATACTGATCTCTGTACCTTCATCACTGATCTCTGTACCTTCAATACTGATCTCTGTACCTTCAATACTGATCTCTGTACCTTCAACACTGATCTCTGTACCTTCAATACTGATCTCTGTACCTTCAACACTGATCTCTGTACCTTCAACACTGATCTCTGTACCTTCAATACTGATCTCTGTACCTTCAATACTGATCTCTGTACCTTCAATACTGATCTCTGTACCTTCAACACTGATCTCTGTACCTTCAATACTGATCTCTGTACCTTCAACACTGATCTCTGTACCTTCAATACTGATCTCTGTACCTTCAACACTGATCTCTGTACCTTCATCACTGATCTCTGTACCTTCAATACTGATCTCTGTACCTTCAATACTGATCTCTGTACCTTCAACACTGATCTCTGTACCTTCAACACTGATCTCTGTACCTTCAATACTGATCTCTGTACCTTCAACACTGATCTCTGTACCTTCAATACTGATCTCTGTACCTTCAATACTGATCTCTGTACCTTCAATACTGATCTCTGTACCTTCAACACTGATCTCTGTACCTTCAATACTGATCTCTGTACCTTCAACACTGATCTCTGTACCTTCATCACTGATCTCTGTACCTTCAATACTGATCTTTGTACCTTCAACACTGATCTCTGTACCTTCATCACTGATCTCTGTACCTTCAATACTGATCTCTGTACCTTCAATACTGATCTCTGTACCTTCAACACTGATCTCTGTACCTTCAACACTGATCTCTGTACCTTCAACACTGATCTCTGTACCTTCAACACTGATCTCTGTACCTTCAATACTGATCTCTGTACCTTCAACACTGATCTCTGTACCTTCAATACTGATCTCTGTACCTTCATCACTGATCTCTGTACCTTCAATACTGATCTCTGTACCTTCTGTATACTGATCTCTGTACCTTCACTGATCTCTGTACCTTCAAGACTGATCTCTGTACCTTCAACACTGATCTCTGTACCTTCAACACTGATCTCTGTACCTTCAATACTGATCTCTGTACCTTCATCACTGATCTCTGTACCTTCATCACTGATCTCTGTACCTTCACTGATCTCTGTACTAACTGATCTCTGTACCTTCAACACTGATCTCTGTACCTTCATGATCTCACTGATCTCTGTACCTTCAATACTGATCTCTGTACCTTCATCACTGATCTCTGTACCTTCAACACTGATCTCTGTACCTTCATCAACACTGATCTCTGTACCTTCAACACTAACCTCTGTACCTTCAACACTGATCTCTGTACCTTCAACACTGATCTCTGTACCTTCATCACTGATCTCTGTACCTTCAATACTGATCTCTGTACCTTCATCACTGATCTCTGTACCTTCAATACTGATCTCTGTACCTTCAATACTGATCTCTGTACCTTCATCACTGATCTCTGTACCTTCAACACTGATCTCTGTACCTTCAACACTGATCTCTGTACCTTCAACACTGATCTCTGTACCTTCAACACTGATCTCTGTACCTTCAATACTGATCTCTGTACCTTCATCACTGATCTCTGTACCTTCAACACTAACCTCTGTACCTTCAACACTGATCTCTGTACCTTCAACACTGATCTCTGTACCTTCAATCACTGATCTCTGTACCTTCAACACTGATCTCTGTACCTTCTGATCTCTGTATCAATACTGATCTCTGTACCTTCAACCTTCAACACTGATCTCTGTACCTTCATCAACACTGATCTCTGTACCTTCAATACTGATCTCTGTACCTTCATCACACTGATCTCTGTACCTTCAACACTGATCTCTGTACCTTCAACACTGATCACTGATCTCTGTACCTTCACCTTCATCACTGATCTCTGTACCTTCAACACTGATCTCTGTACCTTCAACACTGATCTCTGTACCTTCAACACTGATCTCTGTACCTTCAACACTGATCTCTGTACCTTCAACACTGATCTCTGTACCTTCACCTTCACACTGATCTCTGTACCTTCAACACTGATCTCTGTACCTTCAACACTGATCTCTGTACCTTCAACACTGATCTCTGTACCTTCAACACTGATCTCTGTACAATACTGATCTCTGTACCTTCATCACTGATCTCTGTACCTTCAACACTGATCTCTGTACCTTCAACACTGATCTCTGTACCTTCAATCACTGATCTCTGTACCTTCTGATCTCTGTACCTTCAACACTGATCTCTGTACCTTCAACACTGATCTCTGTACCTTCAACACTGATCTCTGTACCTTCAACACTGATCTCTGTACCTTCAATACTGATCTCTGTACCTTCATCACTGATCTCTGTACCTTCAACACTGATCTCTGTACCTTCAACACTGATCTCTGTACCTTCAACACTGATCTCTGTACCTTCAACACTGATCTCTGTACCTTCAACACTGATCTCTGTACCTTCAACACTGATCTCTGTACCTTCAACACTGATCTCTGTACCTTCAACACTGATCTCTGTACCTTCAACACTGATCTCTGTACCTTCAACACTGATCTCTGTACCTTCAACACTGATCTCTGTACCTTCAACACTGATCTCTGTACCTTCAACACTGATCTCTGTACCTTCAACACTGATCTCTGTACCTTCAACACTGATCTCTGTACCTTCAACACTGATCTCTGTACCTTCAACACTGATCTCTGTACCTTCAACACTGATCTCTGTACCTTCAACACTGATCTCTGTACCTTCAACACTGATCTCTGTACCTTCAACACTGATCTCTGTACCTTCAACACTGATCTCTGTACCTTCAACACTGATCTCTGTACCTTCAACACTGATCTCTGTACCTTCAACACTGATCTCTGTACCTTCAACACTGATCTCTGTACCTTCAACACTGATCTCTGTACCTTCAACACTGATCTCTGTACCTTCAACACTGATCTCTGTACCTTCAACACTGATCTCTGTACCTTCAACACTGATCTCTGTACCTTCAACACTGATCTCTGTACCTTCAACACTGATCTCTGTACCTTCAACACTGATCTCTGTACCTTCAACACTGATCTCTGTACCTTCAACACTGATCTCTGTACCTTCAACACTGATCTCTGTACCTTCAACACTGATCTCTGTACCTTCAACACTGATCTCTGTACCTTCAACACTGATCTCTGTACCTTCAACACTGATCTCTGTACCTTCAACACTGATCTCTGTACCTTCATCACTGATCTCTGTACCTTCATCACTGATCTCTGTACCTTCAACACTAACCTCTGTACCTTCAACACTGATCTCTGTACCTTCAACACTGATCTCTGTACCTTCAATACTGATCTCTGTACCTTCATCACTGATCTCTGTACCTTCAACACTGATCTCTGTACCTTCAACACTGATCTCTGTACTTTCAATACTGATCTCTGTACCTTCATCACTGATCTCTGTACCTTCAACACTGATCTCTGTACCTTCAACACTGATCTCTGTACCTTCAACACTGATCTCTGTACCTTCAATACTGATCTCTGTACCTTCATCACTGATCTCTGTACCTTCATCACTGATCTCTGTACCTTCAACACTAACCTCTGTACCTTCAACACTGATCTCTGTACCTTCAACACTGATCTCTGTACCTTCAATACTGATCTCTGTACCTTCATCACTGATCTCTGTACCTTCAACACTGATCTCTGTACCTTCATCACTGATCTCTGTACCTTCAACACTGATCTCTGTACCTTCATCACTGATCTCTGTACCTTCAACACTGATCTCTGTACCTTCAACACTGATCTCTGTACCTTCAACACTGATCTCTGTACCTTCAACACTGATCTCTGTACCTTCAACACTGATCTCTGTACCTTCAACACTGATCTCTGTACCTTCAACACTGATCTCTGTACCTTCAACACTGATCTCTGTACCTTCATCACTGATCTCTGTACCTTCAACACTGATCTCTGTACCTTCAACACTGATCTCTGTACCTTCAACACTGATCTCTGTACCTTCAACACTGATCTCTGTACCTTCAACACTGATCTCTGTACCTTCAACACTGATCTCTGTACCTTCAACACTGATCTCTGTACCTTCAACACTGATCTCTGTACCTTCAACACTGATCTCTGTACCTTCAACACTCCCTCCTCCAACAATCTCGAGAATCTCATATTTCCATAAGAGAAGTGGAGATGTGGGTGCACTGCCATCACTCTCTGCCATCCACACTGCCATCACTCTCTGCCACCCACACTGCCATCACTCTCTGCCATCCACACTGCCATCACTCTCTGCCATCCACACTGCCACCCACACTGCCAACACTCTCTGCCATCCACACTGCCACCCACACTGCCATCACTCTCTGCCATCCACACTGCCACCCACACTGCCATCACTCTCTGCCATCCACACTGCCACCCACACTGCCATCACTCTCTGCCATCCACACTGCCACCCACACTGCCATCACTCTCTGCCATCCACACTGCCACCCACACTGCCATCACTCTCTGCCATCCACACTGCCACCCACACTGCCATCACTCTCTGCCATCCACACTGCCACCCACACTGCCATCACTCTCTGCCATCCACACTGCCACCCACACTGCCATCACTCTCTGCCATCCACACTGCCACCCACACTGCCATCACTCTCTGCCATCCACACTGCCACCCACACTGCAATCACTCTCTGCCATCCACACTGCCACCCACACTGCCATCACTCTCTGCCATCCACACTGCCACCCACACTGCCATCACTCTCTGCCATCCACACTGCCATCACTCTCTGCCATCCACACTGCCATCACTCTCTGCCATCCACACTGCCATCACTCTCTGCCATCCACACTGCCATCACTCTCTGCCATCCACACTGCCATCACTCTCTGCCATCCACACTGCCATCACTCTCTGCCATCCACACTGCCATCACTCTCTGCCATCCACACTGCCATCACTCTCTGCCATCCACACTGCCATCACACTCTCCACACTGCCATCACTCTCTGCCCCACACTGCCATCACTCTCTGCCATCCACACTGCCATCACTCTCTGCCATCCACACTGCCATCACTCTCTGCCATCCACACTGCCATCACTCTCTGCCATCCACACTGCCATCACTCTCTGCCATCCACACTGCCATCACTCTCTGCCATCCACACTGCCATCACTCTCTGCCATCCACACTGCCATCACTCTCTGCCATCCACACTGCCATCACTCTCTGCCATCCACACTGCCATCACTCTCTGCCACCCACACTGCCATCACTCTCTGCCACCCACACTGCCATCACTCTCTGCCATCCACACTGCCATCACTCTCTGCCATCCACACTGCCATCACTCTCTGCCATCCACACTGCCATCACTCTCTGCCATCCACACTGCCATCACTCTCTGCCATCCACACTGCCATCACTCTCTGCCATCCACACTGCCATCACTCTCTGCCATCCACACTGCCATCACTCTCTGCCATCCACACTGCCATCACTCTCTGCCATCCACACTGCCATCACTCTCTGCCATCCACACTGCCATCACTCTCTGCCATCCACACTGCCATCACTCTCTGCCATCCACACTGCCATCACTCTCTGCCATCCACACTGCCATCACTCTCTGCCATCCACACTGCCATCACTCTCTGCCATCCACACTGCCATCACTCTCTGCCATCCACACTGCCATCACTCTCTGCCATCCACACTGCCATCACTCTCTGCCATCCACACTGCCATCACTCTCTGCCATCCACACTGCCATCACTCTCTGCCATCCACACTGCCATCACTCTCTGCCATCCACACTGCCATCACTCTCTGCCATCCACACTGCCATCACTCTCTGCCATCCACACTGCCATCACTCTCTGCCATCCACACTGCCATCACTCTCTGCCATCCACACTGCCATCACTCTCTGCCATCCACACTGCCATCACTCTCTGCCATCCACACTGCCATCACTCTCTGCCATCCACACTGCCATCACTCTCTGCCATCCACACTGCCATCACTCTCTGCCATCCACACTGCCATCACTCTCTGCCATCCACACTGCCATCACTCTCTGCCATCCACACTGCCATCACTCTCTGCCATCCACACTGCCATCACTCTCTGCCATCCACACTGCCATCACTCTCTGCCATCCACACTGCCATCACTCTCTGCCACCCACACTGCCATCACTCTCTGCCATCCACACTGCCATCACTCTCTGCCACCCACACTGCCATCACTCTGCCACCCACACTGCCATCACTCTCTGCCACCCACACTGCCACCCATACTGCACCACTCTCTGCCATCCACACTACCATCACTCTATGCCATCCACATTGCCACCCACACTGTCATCACTGTCTGCCATCCACACTGCCACCCACACTGCCATCACTCTACCATCCACACTGCCACCCACACACTGCCAGCCACACTGCCCCCCACACACACTGCCACCCACACTCTGCCACCCACACTGTCACCCACACTGCCATCACTCTCTGCCACTCACACTGCCATCCACACTGCCATCACTCTCTGCCACCCACACTGCCATCACTCTCTGCCATCCACACTGCCACCCACACACTGCCAGCCACACTGCCACCCACACACACTGCCATCCACACTCTGCCACCCACACTGGCGTCCACAACACCACCTACACTGTCACCCACACTGCCACCCACTCTTTGCCATCCACACTGCCAGCCACACTGTCACCCACACACTCTGCCACCCACACTCTGCCACCCACACACTGCCACCCACACTGTCACCCACACTGGCGTCCACAACACCACCCACACTGCCACCCACACACTGCCACCCACACTGCCACCCACACTGTGCCACCCACACTCTGCCAGCCATACTGTCACCCACACTGCCATCCACAACACCACCCACACTGCCACCCACACTGCCACCCACACACTGCCACCCACACTGTGCCACCCACACTCTGCCAGCCACACTGTCACCCACACTGCCATCCACAACACCACCCACACTGCCACCCACACTGCTAGCCATTCCCTGTGCCGCCAACACTCCACCGCCCATACACTGTCATTCGTATGTAAATTATATAACAGGATTAAGGAAGGAATAGTGTAGGAGGGAGAGAGGGAAGGAAGGAGAGTCAAGGGGAGAGAGAGAGAGAGAGAGAGGGACAGAGAAAGAGAGAGGGGGACAGAGAGGGGGGGACAGAGAGAGGGACAGAGAGAGAGGGGGGACAGAGAGAGAGGGGGGACAGAGAGAGAGGGGGGACAGAGAGAGAGGGGGGACAGAGAGAGAGGGGGACAGAGAGAGGGGGGACAGAGAGAGAGGGGGGACAGAGAGAGAGGGGGGACAGAGAGAGGGGGACAGAGAGGGGAGACAGAGAGAGAGGAGGGACAGAGAGAGAGAGAGGGGAACAGAGAGAGAGGGGGGACAGAGAGTATGTATGTATGATCTGAGATCATACATACCCAGGATGACTCGAGTATGGAACACATTCGTACACCATCATGATGTCAACGAGATAACGTCAGTTGATCAAATGAAAATGCTGGCCCACAGATGGCTCCAACTTCATCCTGTTTCCTACTTGTATGTCTCATAACAATAAAAATGCTTTCAAATGAGCTGATGTAGGTAACAGCTCTTAGCTTGCCAATAAAGTTAGGAATCCTTAACCTGTAATATAGCTGTCAATAAAGCTAGGGATCCTTAACCTGTCAAACCCTTGCCTGGTCAACCAGTTTACCTGGAGAGAGTTCCGGGGGTCAACGCCCCCGCGGCCCGGTCTGTGACCAGGCCTCCTTAGGTCAGTCTCCCAGGATGCGACCCACACCAGTCGACTAACACCCAGGTACCCATTTTACTGATGGGGAACATAGACAACAGGTGGAAAGAAACACGTCCAATGTTTCTACTCTGGCTGGGAATCGAACCCAGGCCCTCACCATGTGAAGCGAGAGCGTTAACCACCAGGCCACCAGAGGCTGTGTAAAAAAAAAAAAAAAAAGAGAGAGGAACAGAGAGAGAGGGGAACAGAGAGGGGGGACAGAGAGAGAGAGGGGAACAGAGAGAGAGGGGCACAGCGAGGGGGGACCGAGAGAGAGAGAGGGGAACAGAGAGGGGGGACAGAGAGAGAGGGGAACAGAGAGGGGGGACAGAGAGAGCGAGGGGAACAGAGAGGGGGGACAGAGAGAGAGAGGGGAACAGAGAGAGAGGGGAACAGAGAGGGGGGACAGAGAGAGAGAGAGGGGAACAGAGAGGGGGGACAGAGAGAGAGAGGGGAACAGAGAGATAGGGGAAGAGAGGGGGGACAGAGAGAGAGAGGGGAACAGAGAGGGGGCAGAGAGAGAGAGGGGAACAGAGAGAGAGGGGAACAGAGAGAGAGGGGAACAGAGAGAGAGGGGGGGCAGAGAGAGAGGGGGGAACAGAGAGAGAGGGGGACAGAGAGTGGGAACAGAGAAAGAGAGGGGAACAGAGAGAGAGGGGGACAGAGAGAGAGGGGGGGCAGAGAGAAAGGGGGGACAGAGAGAGAGTGGGAACAGAGAGAGAGAGGGGAACAGAGAGAGAGGGGGACAGAGAGAGAGGGGGGACAGAGAGAGAGGGGGACAGAGAGAGAGGGGGACAGAGAGAGAGGGGGACAGAGAGAGAGGGGGACAGAGAGAAAGGGGGGACAGAGAGAGGGGGAGCAGAAACGTGGTTACGACTCAGGGAGATAACACCAGTGGGCGAAATATAAGGAAAGGGGCGAAAAGGCACGAAAAAAAGGATAATCCACATTTTTCTACTTAATTACTCCAAAAACAGATGACTCTCCACAAAATCACTTGATGTTTCGCCCTAAGTGGCCTCAGCTTCACTAGCGTTTCGCCCCCTACCTTTGGATTTACTGACGATGTTTCGTCCAGAGTTTTATTGGTCCATCGCTACCACAGTCTTGGCTAGACAAACCTTTTACTGGGAGAACGTTTCGCTCAGTTTAGACCTTTAGCAAGTTATGTTTCGCTCTGTGTAGAGCTTTACCAAGTTGTTAAGCTCTGTGTAGAGCTTTAGCAAGTTGTTAAGCTCTGTGTAGAGCTTTAGCAAGTTGTTAAGCTCTGTGTAGAGCTTTAGCAAGTTATGTTTCGCTCTGTGTAGAGCTTTAGCAAGTTATGTTTCGCTCTGTGTAGAGCTTTACCAAGTTGTTAAGCTCTGTGTAGAGCTTTAGCAAGTTGTTAAGCTCTGTGTAGAGCTTTAGCAAGTTGTTTAGCTCTGTGTAGAGCTTTAGCAAGTTGTGTCGCTGTGTGTAGAGCTTTAGCAAGTTGTGTCGCTGTGTGTAGAGCTTCAGCAAGTTGTGTCGCTGTGTGTAGAGCTTCAGCAAGTTGTGTCTCTGTGTGTAGAGCTTCAGCAAGTTGTGTCGCTGTGTGTAGAGCTTTAGCAAGTTGTGTCGCTGTGTGTAGAGCTTTAGCAAGTTGTGTCGCTGTGTGTAGAGCTTCAGCTCGCTGTGTGTAGAGCTTTAGCAAGCTCTGTGTAGAGCTTCAGCAAGTTGTGTCTCTGTGTGTAGAGCTTTAGCAAGTTGTGTCGCTGTGTGTAGAGCTTTAGCAAGTTGTGTCGCTGTGTGTAGAGCTTCAGCAAGTTGTGTCGCTGTGTGTAGAGCTTTAGCAAGTTGTGTCTCTGTGTGTAGAGCTTTAGCAAGTTGTGTCTCTGTGTGTAGAGCTTTAGCAAGTTGTGTCGCTGTGTGTAGAGCTTTAGCAAGTTGTGTCGCTGTGTGTAGAGCTTCAGCAAGTTGTGTCGCTGTGTGTAGAGCTTTAGCAAGTTGTGTCTCTGTGTGTAGAGCTTTAGCAAGTTGTGTCTCTGTGTGTAGAGCTTTAGCAAGTTGTGCTTCAGCAAGTTGTATCGCTGTGTGTAGAGCTTTAGCAAGTTGTGTCGCTGTGTGTAGAGCTTTAGCAAGTTGTGTCGCTGTGTGTAGAGCTTCAGCAAGTTGTGTCGCTGTGTGTAGAGCTTCAGCAAGTTGTGTCGATGTGTGTAGAGCTTTAGCAAGTTGTGTCGCTGTGTGTAGAGCTTCAGCAAGTTGTGTCGCTGTGTGTAGAGCTTCAGCAAGTTGTGTCGCTGTGTGTAGAGCTTTAGCAAGTTGTGTCGCTGTGTGTAGAGCTTCAGCAAGTTGTGTCGCTGTGTGTAGAGCTTTAGCAAGTTGTGTCTCTGTGTGTAGAGCTTTAGCAAGTTGTGTCTCTGTGTGTAGAGCTTCAGCAAGTTGTATCGCTGTGTGTAGAGCTTTAGCAAGTTGTGTCTCTGTGTGTAGAGCTTCAGCAAGTTGTGTCTCTGTGTGTAGAGCTTCAGCAAGTTGTGTCGCTGTGTGTAGAGCTTTAGCAAGTTGTGTCGCTGTGTGTAGAGCTTTAGCAAGTTGTGTCTCTGTGTGTAGAGCTTTAGCAAGTTGTGTCGCTGTGTGTAGAGCTTTAGCAAGTTGTGTCGCTGTGTGTAGAGCTTTAGCAAGTTGTGTCTCTGTGTGTAGAGCTTCAGCAAGTAATCTTTCATTCTGTGTAGAGCTTTAACAAGTTATCTTTGACTCTGTGTAGAGCATTATCAAGTTATCTTTCAGTGTAGAGCTTTACCAACTCAGTAACATAAAGCTCTACACGAAGCGAAACTTGGCCCAGTCAAAGCTTTTTTCCCCCTCTGTTAATTTTATTCACACCCAGAACGTAAGCTTAGATTTAAACCTCCCTCTCCTGCCCCACTCTCCCCACTCCCCCCTTCCTCCCCACCAACCCCCTCCCTCCACCAATCTCCCCCCTCCCTCCCCGAAATCAGATATACATCCTCGCCATTCAGACACTAGTCGGGGTTACGCTTGTTGACGTTCAGGTGTTCTTGCCTTTAATTCAGCTCTAATCCTGTGTTTACAAACGGGCTGACGGCTGGGTGATACGCCATTCTGGATGCGCTAAATCCGTGTGGGTTAGGGTAGGGGGTTTTCCGTCCGGTCCTGTCTTAGGGTCAACGCTACTGCGGCCCGGTCCCAGGCCAGGTACTGATAAATGCTGGTATTAGTGTGTGTGTGTGTGTGTGTGTGTAGGGGTGTGTGTGTGTGTGTGTGTGTGTGTGTGTGTGTGTGTGTACTCACCTAGTTGTACTCACCTAGTTGAGGTTGCGGGGGTCGAGTCCGAGCTCCTGGCCCCGCCTCTTCACTGATCGCTACTAGGTCACTCTCCCTGAGCCGTGAGCTTTATCATACCTCTGCTTAAAGCTATGTATGGATCCTGCCTCCACTACATCGCTTCCCAAACTATTCCACTTACTGACTACTCTGTGGCTGAAGAAATACTTCCTAACATCCCTGTGATTCTTCTGTGTCTTCAGCTTCCAACTGTGTCCCCTTGTTACTGTGTCCAATCTCTGGAACATCCTGTCTTTGTCTACCTTGTCAATTCCTCTCAGTATTTTGTATGTCGTTATCATGTCCCCCCTATCTCTCCTGTCCTCCAGTGTCGTCAGGTTGATTTCCCTTAACCTCTCCTCGTAGGACATACCTCTTAGCTCTGGGACTAGTCTTGTTGCAAACCTTTGCACTTTCTCTAGTTTCTTTACGTGCTTGGCTAGGTGTGGGTTCCAAACTGGTGCCGCATACTCCAATATGGGCCTAACGTACACGGTGTACAGGGTCCTGAATGATTCCTTATTAAGATGTCGGAATGCTGTTCTGAGGTTTGCTAGGCGCCCATATCTTGCAGCAGTTATTTGGTTGATGTGTGTGTGTGTGTGTGTGCATGTGTGTATGTGTGTGTATGTGTGTGTATGTGTGTGTGTGTGTGTACTCACCTAATTGTACTCACCTAATTGTGGTTGCATGGGTCGAGACTCAGCTCCTGGCCCCGCCTCTTCACTGATCGCTACTGGGTCCTCTCTCTGCTTCCTGAGCTTTGTCATACCTCTTCTTAAAACTATGTATGGTTCCTGCCTCCACTACTTCACTTGCTAGGCTATTCCACTTGCTGACAACTCTATGACTGAAGAAATACTTCCTAACGTCCCTGTGACTCGTCTGAGTCTTCAGCTTCCAGTTGTGACCCCTTGTCCCTGTGTCCCCTCTCTGGAACATCCTATCTCTGTCCACCATGTCTATTCCCGCAGTATCTTGTATGTCGTTATCATGTCTCCCCTGACCCTTCTGTCCTCCAGTGTCGTCAGTCCGATTTCCCTTAACCTTTCCTCGTACGACATTCCCTTGAGCTCTGGGACTAGCCTTGTTGCAAACCTTTGTACTTTCTCTAACTTCTTGACGTGCTTGACCAGGTGTGGGTTCCAGACTGGTGCTGCATACTCCAGTATGGGCCTAACATACACAGTGTACAGTGTCTTGAACGATTCCTTATTAAGGTATCGGAACGCTATTCTCAGGTTTGCTAGGCGCCCGTATGCTGCAGCGGTTATTTGGTTGATGTGTGCCTCCGGTGATGTGCTCGGTGTTATGGTCACCCCAAGTTCTGCCTCATCCTCGTCCGATTTAATTCTTCTCATCAACTTCACGTCATCTGCGAACAGGGACACTTCAGAGTCTATTCCTTCCATCATGTCGTTCACATATATCAAAAATAGCACTGGTCCTAGAACTGACCCCTGTGGGACCCCGCTCGTAACAGGCGCCCACTGTGATACCTCTTCACGTACCATGACTCGTTGCTGCCTCCCTGTCAGGTATTCCCTTATCCATTGCAGTGCCCTCCCTTTTACATGCACCTGATTCTCCAGCTTCTGCACTAATCTCTTGTGGGGAACTGTGTCAAAGGCCTTTCTGCAGTCTAGGAAAACGCAATCTACCCAACCCTCTCTCTCGTGTCTTACTTCTGTTACCTTGTCATAAAACTCCAGGAGGTTTGTGATACAAGATTTGCCTTCCATGAACCCATGCTGGTTTTCATTTATAATCTTGTTCCTTTCCAGGTGTTCGACCACTCTCCTCCTGATAATCTTCTCCATGACTTTGCACACAATACATGTCAGAGACACAGATCTGTAGTTTAGTGCCTCGTTTCTGTTTCCTTTCTTAAATATGGGGACTACATTAGCTGTCTTCCATTTCTCAGGTAGTTGCCCAGTTTCAAGGGATGTGTTGAAGATTGTGGTTAGAGGCACGCACAGCATCTCTGCTCCTTCTCTAAGGACCCATGGGGAAATGTTGTCCGGTCCCATCGCCTTTGAGGTGTCAAGGTCACTTAAGAGCTTCTTCACCTCCTCCTCAGTTGTTCGTATGTCATCCAACACTTGTTGGTATATTCCCTCTTGATGTTCCCTTCTGTGCTGTCTTCCCTTCCTGTCTCTACTGTAAAAACTTCCTTAAATCTCCTGTTCAGCTCCTCACATACCTCCTGATCATTTCTTATGAGTTCTCCACCTTCTGTCCTTAATCTGATCACTTGGTCTTTGACTGTTGTCTTCCTCCTGATGTGGCTATACAACAGTTTCGGGTCAGTCTTGATTCTCGATGCTATATCATTTTCATACTGTCGTTGGGCCTCCCTCCTTACCTGTGCGTACTCATTCCTGGCTCTGCGACTGATCTCCCTATTTTCATGTGTTCTCTGCCTTCTGTACTTTTTCCATTCTCTATTGCATTTTGTTTTTGCCTCCTTACACCGTCGGGTAAACCAGGGGCTCGTTCTGGGCTTCCCGTTGTTACTGTTGCCCTTGGGAATAAACCTTTCCACTGCCTCCTTGCATTTTGTTGTTACATATTCCATCATTTCATTTACTGGCTTTCCTGCCAGTTCTCTGTCCCACTGGACCTCCCGCAGGAAGTTCTTCAACCCTATGTAGTCCCCTCTTTTATAGTCAGGCTTTTCCCATTCAATTCCTGTTATTCTCTCCACTTGCAGCTCTACTATGTATTCAAAGCACAGAACCACGTGGTCGCTAGCTCCTAGGGGACTCTCATACTTGATGTCCTCAATATCTGAGCTGCCCAGGGTGAACACAAGGTCCAATCTTGCTGGTTCATCCTCCCCTCTCACTCTGGTAGTGTCCTTAACATGTTGGTGCATGAGGTTTTCCAGCACCACGTCCAACATCTTGGCTCTCCATCTTTCGGGACCCCCATGTGGCTCCAGGTTTTCCCAGTCAATCTCCCTGTGGTTGAAATCCCCCATAACCAGCAACTTTGCTCTGCTGGAGTGAGCTCTTCTTGCCACCTCAGCAAGTGTGTCCACCATTGCTCTGTTGTTCTCTTCATATTCCTCTCTTGGCCTCCTGCAGTTCTGTGGTGGATTATACATCACTGCAATGACCACTTTGTGTTCCCCAGACTGAAGTGTACCTGCTATGTAGTCTCTTTCTCCCATCTCATCTATGCCTTCCATTTTCTCGAATTTCCATGTTTTTTACGAGTGTGTGTGTGTGTGTGTATGTGTGTGTGTGTGTATGTGTGTGTGTGTGTGTGTGTGTGTGTGTGTGTGTGTGTGTGTGTGTGTGTGTGTGTGTGTGTACTCACCTAGTTTTGGTTGCAGGGGTCGAGTCACAGCTCCTGGCCCCGCCTCTTCACTGATCGCTACTAGGTCGCTGTTCCTTCTCCATGTGCTTTATCATACCTCTTCTTAAAGCTATGTATGGATCCAGCCTCCACTACATCACCTTCCAGACTATTCCACTTCCCGTGTGTGTGTGTGTGTGTGTGTGTGTGTGTGTGTGTGTGTGTGTGTGTGTGTGTGTCTGTGTGTATGTTTATCATTGAACTTACATAGGATTCTCTGTGCACAGTGTTCTTGGTAATCTGCTGTAACATACTGGGATTAGTCAACAGAGTTAAAATACTTCTCAGAAACTGTCTTCGTAAAACAAGTCGACCCTCTATTGTAGTCTGTGCGGAGGATAATACAACACTGAGTGCATTATGTGTATAATACAATAGTGAGTTATAGATTGGATGTTGTATGTGAGAAAGTGGGTGGAATGTAAGGCAGGAGTGAGTAGCATGTAAGGCAGGAGTGAGTGGGATGTATGGCAGGAGTGGGCTGAATATAAGGTACAAGTGAGTGAGCTGGACCTAAGGTACAAGTGAGTGGGCTGGGCCTAAGGTACAAGTGAGTGGGCTGGGCCTAAGGTACAAGTGAGTGGGCTGGACCTAAGGTACAAGTGAGTGGGCTGGACCTAAGGTACAAGTGAGTGGGCTGGAAATAAGGTACAATTGAGCGGGCTGGACCTAAGGTACAAGTGAGTGGGCTGAACCTAAGGTACAAGTGAGTGGGCTGGGCCTAAGGTACAAGTGAGTGGGCTGGACCTAAGGTACAAGTGAGTGGGCTGGACCTAAGGTACAAGTGAGTGGGCTGGACCTAAGGTAAAAGCGAGTGGGCTGGACCTAAGGTAAAAGCGAGTGGGCTGGACCTAAGGTACAAGCGAGTGGGCTGGACCTAAGGTACAAGCGAGCGGGCTGGACCTAAGGTAAAAGCGAGTGGGCTGGAAAGCGAGACCTAAGGTACAAGCGAGTGGGCTGGACCTAAGGTACAAGCGAGTGGGCTGGACCTAAGGTACAAGTGAGTGGGCTGGACCTAAGGTACAAGCGAGTGGGCTGGACCTAAGGTACAAGTGAGTGGGCTGGACCTAAGGTACAAGTGAGTGGGCTGAACCTAAGGTACAAGCGAGCGGGCTGGACCTAAGGTACAAGTGAGAGTGTGAGCTGGACCGACCTAAGGTACTAAGGTACAAGTGAGTGGGCTGGACCTAAGGTACAAGCGAGCGGGCTGGACCTAAGGTAAAAGCGAGTGGGCTGGGCCTAAGATAAAAGCGAGTGGGCTGGACCTAAGATAAAAGCGAGTGGGCTGGACCTAAGGTGCAAGCGAGTGGGCTGGACCTAAGGTAAAAGCGAGTGGGCTGGACCTAAGGTACAAGCGAGTGGGCTGGACCTAAGGTACAAGCGAGTGGGCTGGACCTAAGGTACAAGTGAGTGGGCTGGACCTAAGGTACAAGCGAGTGGGCTGGACCTAAGGTACAAGTGAGTGGGCTGGACCTAAGGTACAAGTGAGTGGGCTGGACCTAAGGTACAAGTGAGCGGGCTGGACCTAAGGTACAAGTGAGTGGGCTGAACCTAAGGAACAAGTGAGTGGGCTGGGCCTAAGGTACAAGTGAGTGGGCTGGACCTAAGGTACAAGTGAGTGAGCTGGACCTAAGGTACAAGCGAGTGGGCTGGACCTAAGGTACAAGTGAGTGGGCTGGACCTAAGGTACAAGTGAGTGGGCTGGACCTAAGGTACAAGTGAGCGGGCTGGACCTAAGGTACAAGTGAGTGGGCTGAACCTAAGGTACAAGTGAGCGGGCTGGACCTAAGGTACAAGTGAGTGGGCTGAACCTAAGGTAAAAGCGAGTGGGCTGGACCTAAGGTACAAGTGAGCGGGCTGGACCTAAGGTAAAAGCGAGTGGGCTGGACCTAAGGTACAAGCGAGTGGGCTGGACCTAAGGTACAAGCGAGTGGGCTGGACCTAAGGTACAAGTGAGTGGGCTGGACCTAAGGTACAAGCGAGTGGGCTGGACCTAAGGTACAAGTGAGCGGGCTGGACCTAAGGTACAAGTGAGTGGGCTGGACCTAAGGTACAAGTGAGCGGGCTGGACCTAAGGTACAAGTGAGTGGGCTGAACCTAAGGTAAAAGCGAGTGGGCTGGACCTAAGGTACAAGTGAGCGGGCTGGACCTAAGGTAAAAGCGAGTGGGCTGGACCTAAGGTACAAGCGAGTGGGCTGGACCTAAGGTACAAGCGAGTGGGCTGGACCTAAGGTACAAGTGAGTGGGCTGGACCTAAGGTACAAGTGAGCGGGCTGGACCTAAGGTACAAGTGAGTGGGCTGGACCTAAGGTACAAGTGAGCTGGCTGGACCTAAGGTACAAGTGAGTGGGCTGAACCTAAGGTAAAAGCGAGTGGGCTGGACCTAAGGTACAAGTGAGCGGGCTGGACCTAAGGTAAAAGCGAGTGGGCTGGACCTAAGGTACAAGCGAGTGGGCTGGACCTAAGGTACAAGCGAGTGGGCTGGACCTAAGGTAAAAGCGAGTGGGCTGGACCTAAGGTACAAGCGAGTGGGCTGGACCTAAGGTACAAGCGAGTGGGCTGGACCTAAGGTACAAGTGAGTGGGCTGGACCTAAGGTACAAGCGAGTGGGCTGGACCTAAGGTACAAGTGAGTGGGCTGGACCTAAGGTACAAGTGAGTGGGCTGGACCTAAGGTACAAGTGAGCGGGCTGGACCTAAGGTACAAGTGAGTGGGCTGAACCTAAGGAACAAGTGAGTGGGCTGGGCCTAAGGTACAAGTGAGTGGGCTGGACCTAAGGTACAAGTGAGTGAGCTGGACCTAAGGTACAAGCGAGTGGGCTGGACCTAAGGTACAAGTGAGTGGGCTGGACCTAAGGTACAAGTGAGTGGGCTGGACCTAAGGTACAAGTGAGCGGGCTGGACCTAAGGTACAAGTGAGTGGGCTGGACCTAAGGTACAAGTGAGCGGGCTGGACCTAAGGTACAAGTGAGTGGGCTGAACCTAAGGTAAAAGCGAGTGGGCTGGACCTAAGGTACAAGTGAGCGGGCTGGACCTAAGGTAAAAGCGAGTGGGCTGGACCTAAGGTACAAGCGAGTGGGCTGGACCTAAGGTACAAGCGAGTGGGCTGGACCTAAGGTACAAGTGAGTGGGCTGGACCTAAGGTACAAGCGAGTGGGCTGGACCTAAGGTACAAGTGAGCGGGCTGGACCTAAGGTACAAGTGAGTGGGCTGGACCTAAGGTACAAGTGAGCGGGCTGGACCTAAGGTACAAGTGAGTGGGCTGAACCTAAGGTAAAAGCGAGTGGGCTGGACCTAAGGTACAAGTGAGCGGGCTGGACCTAAGGTAAAAGCGAGTGGGCTGGACCTAAGGTACAAGCGAGTGGGCTGGACCTAAGGTACAAGCGAGTGGGCTGGACCTAAGGTACAAGTGAGTAGGCTGGACCTAAGGTACAAGTGAACGGGCTGGACCTAAGGTACAAGTGAGTGGGCTGGACCTAAGGTACAAGTGAGCGGGCTGGACCTAAGGTACAAGTGAGTGGGCTGAACCTAAGGTAAAAGCGAGTTGGCTGGACCTAAGGTACAAGTGAGCGGGCTGGACCTAAGGTAAAAGCGAGTGGGCTGGACCTAAGGTACAAGCGAGTGGGCTGGACCTAAGGTACAAGCGAGTGGGCTGGACCTAAGGTACAAGCGAGTGGGCTGGACCTAAGGTACAAGCGAGTGGGCTGGACCTAAGGTACAAGCGAGCGGGCTGGACCTAAGGTAAAAGCGAGTGGGCTGGACCTAAGGTACAAGCGAGTGGGCTGGACCTAAGGTAAAAGCGAGTGGGCTGGACCTAAGGTACAAGCGAGTGGGCTGGACCTACGTTACAAGCGAGTGGGCTGGACCTAAGGTACAAGCGAGTGGGCTGGGTATAAGTTACAAGCAAGAGGGACATATACCTTCCGATTACATCTTAATTTTCATCCTTGTGTGACCTCGTTATTAGTTCTACCTTATGTTTAGAGAAAGCGCTAAAACCTTATAGGGGTCATACAGCGCAAACAGAATGAGTGGGAATCAGGTTTAATTCGAGGAAGTGGAGGATAACTCCGAGTCCTCGGATCAAGAGAATATAAAAGTAACATCATTCCCACACACGAGGTTATCGGTAGCGCATTTTCAGTTTTTTTGTTTTTTATTGATTTTTTTTCCTATTTTTGTCTTTTTTTTTCTCTTCCCGTTTAATATTTCTTTCTTTTTGCATCTTGTTTATTGTCCATTTTTATTTTCTTCCATTTCGTTATCCTTATTCCCTTTTATCTCTAATTTTCCCTCTTTCGTTACCTTGCCTATCTTCTACGTTCCCTTCTCATTACTCTCTCTCTCTCTCTCTCTCTCTCTCTCTCTCTCTCTCTCTCTCTCTCTCTCTCTCATTTTTCAAACATTTCTGATCCTTCCTCTTTCCCTTCTCTCATCATTTTCCTCTTCTATTCCTCTTCCTTCTATATATTCTCTCACACGACTCCGCTTTGTGAGAATCACAAATGCGATATTAAATTTTTGAGAACCTTCAACAAGGTCTTGCTTGCCTGTTACTCAAGGAGCTGCCTGCAGGGTTGACTGTAGGAGCTGCCTGGAGGGTTGACTGTAGGAGCTGCCTGCAGGGTTGACTGTAGGAGCTGCCTGCAGGGTTGACTGTAGGAGCTGCCTGGAGGGTTGACTGTAGGAGCTGCCTGCAGGGTTGACTGTAGGAGCTGCCTGCAGGGTTGACTGTAGGAGCTGCCTGCAGGGTTGACTGTAGGAGCTGCCTGCAGGGTTGACTGTAGGAGCTGCCTGCAGGGTTGACTGTAGGAGCTGCCTGGAGGGTTGACTGTAGGAGCTGCCTGCAGGGTTGACTGTAGGAGCTGCCTGCAGGGTTGACTGTAGGAGCTGCCTGCAGGGTTGACTGTAGGAGCTGCCTGCAGGGTTGACTGTAGGAGCTGCCTGCAGGGTTGACTGTAGGAGCTGCCTGCAGGGTTGACTGTAGGAGCTGCCTGTAGGGTTGACTGTAGGAGCTGCCTGCAGGGGTGACTGTAGGAGCTGCCTGCAGGGGTAACTGTAGGAACTGCCTGCAGGGGTGACTGTAAGAGCTGCCTGCAAGGGTGACTGTAGAAGCTGCCTGCAGGAGTGACTGTAGGAGCCGCCTGCAGGAGTGCCTGCAGGAGTGACTGTAGGAGCTGCTTGCAGGGGGGACTGTAGGAGCTGCCTGCAGGAGTGACTGTAGGAGCTGCCTGCAGGAGTGACTGTAGGAGCTGCCTGCAGGGGTGAATGTAGGAGCTGCCTGCAGGAGTGACTGTAGCAGCTGCCTGCAGGGTTGACTGTAGGAGTTGCCTGCAGGAGTGACTGTAGCAGCTGCCTGCATGGTTGACTGTAGCAGCTGCCTGCAGGAGTGATTGTAGCAGCTGCCTGCAGGGGTGACTGTAGAAGCTACCTGCAGGGGTGGCTGTAGGAACTGCCTGCAGGGGTGACTGTAGGAGCTGCCTGCAGGGGTGACTATAGGAGCTGCCTGCAGGGGTGACTGTAGGAGCTGACTGCACAGGTGGCTGTAGGTGCAGGGGTGACTGTAGGAGCTGTCTGCAGGGGTGACTGTAGGAGCTGCCTGCAGGGGAGACTGTAGGAGCTAGCTGCAGGGATTACGGTAGGAGCTGCCTGCAGGGGTGACGGTAGGAGCTGCATGCGGGGGCGTCGGTATGAGCTGCCTGCAGGGGTGACTGTAGGAGCTGCCTGCTGGGGTGACTGTAGGAGCTGCCTGCAGGGGTGACTGTATGAGCTGCCTGCAGAAGCTGCCTGCAGGGGTGACTGTAGGAGCTGCCTGCAGGGGTGACTGTAGGAGCTGCCTGCAGGGGTGACTGTAGGAGCTGCCTGCAGGGGTGACTGTAGCAGCTGCCTGTAGGGGTGACTGTAGCAGCTGCCTGCAGGGGTGACTGTAGCAGCTGCCTGCAGGGGTGACTGTAGCAGCTTCCTGCAAGGGTGACTGTAGGAGCTGCCTGCATGGGTGACTGTAGGAGCTGCCTGCATGGGTGACTGTAGGAGCTGCCTGCAGGTGTGACTGTAAAAGCTGCCTGCTGGGGCGACTGTAAGAGCTGTCTCCAGGGGTGACTGTAGGGGCTGCCTGCAGGGGTAACTGTATGAGCTGCCTACAGGGGTGACTGTCGGAGCTGCCTGCAGGGGTGACTGTAGGGGCTGCCTGCATGGGTGACTGTATGAGCTGCCTGCAGGGGTGACTGTAGGAGCTGCCTGCAGGGGTGACTGTAGGAGCTCCCTAACGGGGGGACTGTAGGAGCTGCCTGCAGGGGTGACTATAGCAGCTACCTGCAGGGGTGACTGTAGCAACTGCCTGCAGGGGTGACTGTAGCAGCTGCCTGCAGGGGTGACTGTAGGAGCTGCCTGCAGGGGTGACTGTAGGAGCTCCCTGACGGGGGGACTGTAGGAGCTGCCTGCAGGGGTGACTATAGCAGATACCTGCAGGGGTGACTGTAGCAACTGCCTACAGGGGTGACTGTCGGAGCTGCCTGCAGGGGTGACTGTAGCAGCTGCCTGCAGGGGTGACTATAGCAGCTACCTGAAGGGGTGACTGTAGCAACTGCCTGCAGTAGTGATTGTAGGAGCTACCTGAAGGGGTGACTGTAGCAACTGCCTGCAGTAGTGATTGTAGGAGCTGCCTGCAGGGGTGACTAGGAGCTGCCTGCGGGGGTGACTGTAGGAGCTGCCTGCATGGTTGACTGAGGAGCTGCCTGCAGCGGTGACTGTAGAAGCTCCCTGAAGGGGAGACTGTAGGAGCTCCCTGAAGGGGGGACTGTAGAAGCTGCCTGCATGGTTGACTGTAGGAGCTGCTTGCAGGGGTGACTGTAGCAGCTTCCTACAGGGGTGACTGTAGCAGCTGCCTGCAGGGGTGACTGTAGGAGCTGCCTTCATGGGTGACTGTAGCAGCTGCCTGCAGGGGTGACTGTAGGAGCTGCCTGCATGGGTGACTGTAGCAGCTGCCTTCAAGGGTGACTGTAGGAGCTGCCTGCAGGCGTGACTGTAGGAGCTGCCTGCAAGGGTGACTGTAGGAGCTGCCTGCGGGGGTGACAGTAGGAGCTGCCTGCAGGGTTGACTGTAGGAGCTGCTTGCATGGGTGACTGTAGCAGCTGTGTGCAAGAGTGACTGTAGCAGCTGCCTTCAAGGGTGACTGTAGGAGCTGCCTGCAGGCGTGACTGTAGGAGCTGCCTGCAAGGGTGACTGTAGGAGCTGCCTGCGGGGGTGACAGTAGGAGCTGCCTGCAGGGTTGACTGTAGGAGCTGCTTGCATGGGGTGACAGTAGGAGCTGCCTGCAGGGTTGACTGTAGGAGCTGCCTGCAGGGTTGACTGTAGGAGCTGCCTGCAGGGTTGACTGTAGGAGCTGCCTGCAGGGTTGACTGTAGGAGCTGCCTGCAGGGTTGACTGTAGGAGCTGCCTGCAGGGTTGACTGTAGGAGCTGCCTGCAGGGTTGACTGTAGAAGCTGCCTGCAGGGTTGACTGTAGGAGCTGCCTGCAGGGCTGACTGTAGGAGCTGCCTGCAGGGTTGACTGTAGGAGCTGCCTGCAGGGTTGACTGTAGGAGCTGCCTGCAGGGTTGACTGTAGGAGCTGCCTGCAGGGTTGACTGTAGGAGCTGCCTGCAGGGTTGACTGTAGGAGCTGCCTGTAGGGTTGACTGTAGGAGCTGCCTGCAGGGGTGACTGTAGGAGCTGCCTGCAGGGGTGACTGTAGGAGCTGCCTGCAGGGGTGACTGTAAGAGCTGCCTGCAAGGGTGACTGTAGAAGCTGCCTGCAGGAGTGACTGTAGGAGCCGCCTGCAGGAGTGCCTGCATGAGTGACTGTAGGAGCTGCTTGCAGGGGGGACTGTAGGAGCTGCCTGCAGGAGTGACTGTAGGAGCTGCCTGCAGGAGTGACTGTAGGAGCTGCCTGCAGGGGTGAATGTAGGAGCTGCCTGCAGGAGTGACTGTAGCAGCTGCCTGCAGGGTTGACTGTAGGAGTTGCCTGCAGGAGTGACTGTAGCAGCTGCCTGCATGGTTGACTGTAGCAGCTGCCTGCAGGAGTGATTGTAGCAGCTGCCTGCAGGGGTGACTGTAGAAGCTACCTGCAGGGGTGGCTGTAGGAACTGCCTGCAGGGGTGACTGTAGGAGCTGCCTGCAGGGGTGACTATAGGAGCTGCCTGCAGGGGTGACTGTAGGAGCTGACTGCACAGGTGGCTGTAGGTGCAGGGGTGACTGTAGGAGCTGTCTGCAGGGGTGACTGTAGGAGCTGCCTGCAGGGGTGACTGTAGGAGCTGCCTTCAGGGGAGACTGTAGGAGCTAGCTGCAGGGATTACGGTAGGAGCTGCCTGCAGGGGTGACGGTAGGAGCTGCATGCGGGGGCGTCGGTATGAGCTGCCTGCAGGGGTGACTGTAGGAGCTGCCTGCTGGGGTGACTGTAGGAGCTGCCTGCAGGGGTGACTGAGCTGCCTGCAGAAGCTGCCTGCAGGGGTGACTGTAGGAGCTGCCTGCAGGGGTGACTGTAGGAGCTGCCTGCAGGGGTGACTGTAGGAGCTGCCTGCAGGGGTGACTGTAGCAGCTGCCTGCAGGGGTGACTGTAGCAGCTGCCTGCAGGGGTGACTGTAGCAGCTTCCTGCAAGGGTGACTGTAGGAGCTGCCTGCATGGGTGACTGTAGGAGCTGCCTGCATGGGTGACTGTAGGAGCTGCCTGCAGGGGTGACTGTAGGAGCTGCCTGCAGGGGTGACTGTAAAAGCTGCCTGCTGGGGCGACTGTAAGAGCTGTCTGCAGGGGTGACTGTAGGGGCTGCCTGCAGGGGTGACTGTATGAGCTGCCTACAGGGGTGACTGTAGGAGCTGCCTGCAGGGGTGACTGTAGGAGCTGCCTGCAGGGGTGACTGTAGGAGCTCCCTAACGGGGGGACTGTAGGAGCTGCCTGCAGGGGTGACTATAGCAGCTACCTGCAGGGGTGACTGTAGCAACTGCCTGCAGGGGTGACTGTAGCAGCTGCCTGCAGGGGTGACTGTAGGAGCTGCCTGCAGGGGTGACTGTAGGAGCTCCCTGACGGGGGGACTGTAGGAGCTGCCTGCAGGGGTGACTATAGCAGCTACCTGCAGGGGTGACTGTAGCAACTGCCTACAGGGGTGACTGTCGGAGCTGCCTGCAGGGGTGACTGTAGGAGCTGCCTGCAGGGGTGACTGTAGGAGCTCCCTGACGGGGGGACTGTAGGAGCTGCCTGCAGGGGTGACTATAGCAGCTACCTGAAGGGGTGTCTGTAGCAACTGCCTGCAGTAGTGATTGTAGGAGCTGCCTGCAGGGGTGACTAGGAGCTGCCTGCGGGGGTGACTGTAGGAGCTGCCTGCATGGTTGACTGAGGAGCTGCCTGCAGCGGTGACTGTAGAAGCTCCCTGAAGGGGAGACTGTAGGAGCTCCCTGAAGGGGGGACTGTAGAAGCTGCCTGCATGGTTGACTGTAGGAGCTGCTTGCAGGGGTGACTGTAGCAGCTTCCTACAGGGGTGACTGTAGCAGCTGCCTGCAGGGGTGACTGTAGGAGCTGCCTTCATGGGTGACTGTAGCAGCTGCCTGCAGGGGTGACTGTAGGAGCTGCCTGCATGGGTGACTGTAGCAGCTGCCTTCAAGGGTGACTGTAGGAGCTGCCTGCAGGCGTGACTGTAGGAGCTGCCTGCAAGGGTGACTGTAGGAGCTGCCTGCGGGGGTGACAGTAGGAGCTGCCTGCAGGGTTGACTGTAGGAGCTGCTTGCATGGGTGACTGTAGCAGCTGCCTGCAAGAGTGACTGTAGCAGCTGCCTGCAAGGGATACTGTAGGAGCTTCCAGCAGAGGTAACTGTGGGAGCTGCGTGAAGGGGTGACTGTAGGAGCTCCCTGAAGGAGGGACTGTAGGAGCTCCCTAGAAGGGATACTCTAGGAGCTATCAGCAGAGGTAAGTAGGAGCTGCCTGCAGGGGGGACAGGGGGCACCGTGCCCCAAGTCTTGGCCAAATTTACTTAGTAATAATACCCAAGACAACCATCTTGGTGGACGCTCAGTGATAGATGGGACCCTGGTTAATTGATTAGTGGAACAGCTGCCTTAATAGATTAGAGATTTCGGGTTGGGGAGATGGGTTGGGGAAATGGGTTGGGTGATGGGTGGGGAAGGTGATGAGTTGAGGTGATAAAAAAGTTCATAAATGGGGTCATGGAGCGATAGGAGGGTTTATGGGGTTTATCACCCAGTGAGTCATGGGGATGATAGTTTATAGTTAGGGTGGTGGGGTGATAGCGTTTATAAATGGGGCCATTGAGTCATAGTTTATAGAGAGGGTGATGGGGTTTTAGGAGAGGCTATAAATGGGGCCATGGGTGATAGTTTATAGACAGGGTGATGGGGTTTTAGGAGAGGCTATAAATGGGGCCATGGGGTGATAGTTTATAGACAGGGTGATGGGGTTTTAGGAGGGGCTATAAATGGGGCCATGGGGTGATAGATTATAGACAGGGTGATGGGGTTTTAGGAGGGGCTATAAATGGGGCCATGGGGTGATAGATTATAGACAGGGTGATGGGGTTTTAGGAGGGGCTATAAATGGGGCCATGGGGTGATAGATTATAGACAGGGTGATGGGGTTTTAGGAGGGGCTATAAATGGGGCCATAGGGTGATAGATTATAGACAGGGTGATGGGGTGAATGAAGGGGAATGACAGAAAGGATTTACACATGGGGTGATAGATGGGGGTCGGCCCCCCCTGACCCCACCATCAATAACAAAATGGTCAGCCGTTCTCATCATATAGACTCATGAATAAATGATAAACATAGAAGAGTAATGGTCTGATTTTGATTCATTGTTGACAGGTTGACTGGCAGTGAGTAAGACGCATGTACACTAGTTGTACACTAGTTGTACACTAGTTGTACACTAGTTCACTAGTTGTACATGTACAGTAGTTGTACAGTAGTTGTACATGTACATGTACAGTAGTTGTACATGTACAGTAGTTGTACAGTAGTTGTACATGTACAGTAGTTGTACAGTAGTTGTACAGTAGTTGTACATGTACAGTAGTTGTACAGTAGTTGTACAGTAGTTGTACATGTACAGTAGTTGTACAGTAGTTGTACAGTAGTTGTACATGTACAGTAGTTGTACAGTAGTTGTACAGTAGTTGTACAGTAGTTGTACATGTACAGTAGTTGTACAGTAGTTGTACAGTAGTTGTACATGTACAGTAGTTGTACATGTACAGTAGTTGTACAGTAGTTGTACATGTACAGTAGTTGTACATGTACAGTAGTTGTACAGTAGTTGTACAGTAGTTGTACAGTAGTTGTACACTAGTTGCACAGTAGTTGTACAGTAGTTGTACAGTAGTTGTACAGTAGTTGTTCAGTAGTTGTACAGTTGTTCAGTAGTTGTACATGTACAGTACTTGTACACTAGTTGTACACTAGTTGTACACTAGTTGTACACTAGTTGTACACTAGTTGTACACTAGTTGTATAGTAGTTGTACAGTAGTTGTACACTAGTTGTACACTAGTTGTATAGTAGTTGTACACTAGTTGTACACTAGTTGTACAGTAGTTGTACACTAGTTGTACACTAGTTGTACACTAGTTGTACACTAGTTGTACACTAGTTGTACACTAGTTGTACATGTACAGTAGTTGTACAGTAGTTGTACAGTAGTTGTACATGTACAGTAGTTGTACAGTAGTTGTACAGTAGTTGTACAGTAGTTGTACAGTAGTACAGTAGTTGTACATGTACAGTAGTTGTACAGTAGTTGTACAGTAGTTGTACATGTACAGTAGTTGTACAGTAGTTGTACATGTACAGTAGTTGTACAGTAGTTGTACAGTAGTTGTACATGTACAGTAGTTGTACAGTAGTTGTACAGTAGTTGTACAGTAGTTGTACATGTACAGTAGTTGTACAGTAGTTGTACAGTAGTTGTACAGTAGTTGTACATGTACACTAGTTGTACAGTAGTTGTACAGTAGTTGTACATGTACACTAGTTGTACAGTAGTTGTACATGTACAGTAGTTGTACATGTACAGTAGTTGTACAGTAGTTGTACAGTAGTTGTACATGTACAGTAGTTGTACAGTAGTTGTACAGTAGTTGTACATGTACACTAGTTGTACAGTAGTTGTACAGTAGTTGTACATGTACACTAGTTGTACAGTAGTTGTACAGTAGTTGTACATGTACACTAGTTGTACAGTAGTTGTACATGTACAGTAGTTGTACATGTACAGTAGTTGTACAGTAGTTGTACATGTACAGTAGTTGTACAGTAGTTGTACATGTACAGTAGTTGTACATGTACAGTAGTTGTACATGTACACTACTTGTACAGTAGTTGTACAGTAGTTGTACAGTAGTTGTACATGTACACTAGTTGTACATGTACAGTAGTTGTACAGTAGTTGTACAGTAGTTGTACAGTAGTACAGTAGTTGTACAGTAGTTGTACAGTAGTACAGTAGTTGTACATGTACAGTAGTTGTACAGTAGTTGTACAGTAGTTGTACATGTACAGTAGTTGTACAGTAGTTGTACAGTAGTTGTACATGTACAGTAGTTGTACAGTAGTTGTACATGTACACTAGTTGTACAGTAGTTGTACATGTACAGTAGTACAGTAGTTGTACATGTACAGTAGTTGTACAGTAGTTGTACAGTAGTTGTACAGTAGTACAGTAGTTGTACAGTAGTACAGTAGTTGTACAGTAGTTGTACATGTACAGTAGTTGTACAGTAGTTGTACATGTACAGTAGTTGTACAGTAGTTGTACATGTACACTAGTTGTACATGTACAGTAGTTGTACAGTAGTTGTACAGTAGTTGTACATGTACAGTAGTTGTACAGTAGTTGTACAGTAGTTGTACAGTAGTACAGTAGTTGTACATGTACAGTAGTTGTACAGTAGTTGTACAGTAGTTGTACAGTAGTTGTACATAAGTAAGACAGATGTGAAATAGACTTTTACCTTCCTCTGGTAGATGTGATATTTAAAGTGACCAGGATGAGTTCTAGCTCCTGGGCCTCTTGACGGTGTTGATCTACAGTTCCTGGGTCTCTTGAAGGTGTTGATCAACAGCTCCTGGGCCTCTTGACGGTGTTGATCTACAGTTCCTGGGTCTCTTGACGGTGTTGATCTACAGTTCCTGGGTCTCTTGACGGTGTTGATCTACAGTTCCTGGGCCTCTTGACGGTGTTGATCTACAGTTCCTGGGTCTCTTGACGGTGTTGATCTACAGTTCCTGGGCCTCTTGACTGTGTTGATCTACAGCTCCTGGGTCTCTTGAAGGTGTTGATCTACAGCTCCTGGGCCTCTTGAAGGTGTTGAGCTACAGCTCCTGGGTCTCTTGAAGGTGTTGATCTACAGTTCCTGGGTCTCTTGAAGATGTTGAGCTACAGCTCCTGGGCCTCTTGACGGTGTTGATCTACAGTTCCTGGGTCTCTTGACGGTGTTGATCTACAGTTCCTGGGTCTCTTGAAGGTGTTGATCTACAGCTCCTGGGCCTCTTGACGGTGTTGATCTACAGTTCCTGGGTCTCTTGAAGGTGTTGATCTACAGTTCCTGGGTCTCTTGAAGGTGTTGATCTACAGCTCCTGGGCCTCTTGACGGTGTTGATCTACAGTTCCTGGGCCTCTTGAAGGTGTTGATCTACAGCTCCTGGGCCTCTTGACGGTGTTGATCTACAGCTCCTGGGCCTCTTGACGGTGTTGATCTACAGCTCCTGGGCCTCTTGAAGGTGTTGATCTACAGCTCCTGGGCCTCTTGACGGTGTTGATCTACAGTTCCTGGGTCTCTTGAAGGTGTTGATCTACAGTTCCTGGGTCTCTTGAAGGTGTTGATCTACAGCTCCTGGACCTCTTGACGGTGTTGATCTACAGTTCCTGGGCCTCTTGACGGTGTTGATCTACAGCTCCTGGGTCTCTTGAAGGTGTTGAGCTACAGCTCCTGGGCCTCTTGAAGGTGTTGATCTACAGTTCCTGGGCCTCTTGAAGGTGTTGAGCTACAGCTCCTGGTCCTGTTGAAGGTGTTGCACTGCTTCCCACGTGCAGTGAAACACAGTTTCTGACAACGTTTGTACATTTGACTGCGTGCGGCCAGTAGTTACAGTCTAGTTGATCATGGCTTCATCCATTAGTAGGCCTGATCTGGGACCGGGCCGTATGGGCGTTAATCCATAAAAAATCCATCAAGTATCCTTCAGGAGGATCAGTACTCCTGTCCTGGATCACAAAACCATCCTACAACGATCCTTCAGGAGGATCAGTGCTCCTGTCCTGGATCACAAAACCATCCTACAACGATCCTTCAGGAGGATCAGGACACTTGGATCACAGGGATAATAAAGAACATCTAGGTAGGATTAGAACCTGTCTACCTCACGATGCTTATTTAGACTAGCCATACCACAGTAAAGCTAGGACCTGAACTAGCTTTAACTGGGATAGCTTTCACACAGGACAGCTAGGACATGAACTAGCTTTAACTGGGATAGCTTTCACACAGGACAGCTAGGACCTGAACTAGCTTTAACTGGGATAGCTTTCACACAGGACAGCTAGGACGTGAACTAGCTTTAACTGGGATAGCTTTCACACAGGACAGCTAGGACCTGAACTAGCTTTAACTGGGATAGCTTTCACACAGGACAGCTAGGACCTGAACTAGCTTTAACTGGGATAGCTTTCACACAGGACAGCTAGGACCTGAACTAGCTTTAACTGGGATAGCTTTCACACAGGACAGCTAGGACCTGAACTAGCTTTAACTGGGATAGCTTTCACACAGGACAGCTAGGACCTGAACTAGCTTTAACTGGGATAGCTTTCACACAGGACAGCTAGGACCTGAACTAGCTTTAACTGGGATAGCTTTCACACAGGACAGCTAGGACCTGAACTAGCTTTAACTGGGATAGCTTTCACACAAGACTGCTAGGACATGAACTAGCCTTGTCTGGGATAGCCACAAGACTGCTAGGACATGAACTAGCCTTGTCTGGGATAGCCACAAGACTGCTAGGACATGAACTAGCCTTGTCTGGGATAGCCACAAGACTGCTAGGACATGAACTAGCCTTGTCAGGGATAGCCACAAGACTGCTAGGACATGAACTAGCCTTGTGTGGGGTAGCCACAAGACTGCTAGGACATGAACTAGCCTTGTCTGGGATAGCCACAAGACTGCTAGGACATGAACTAGCCTTGTCTGGGATAGCCACAAGACTGCTAGGACATGAACTAGCCTTGTCTGGGATAGCCACAAGACTGCTAGGACATGAACTAGCCTTGTCTGGGATAGCCACAAGACTGCTAGGACATGAACTAGCCTTGTCTGGGATAGCCACAAGACTGCTAGGACATGAACTAGCCTTGTCTGGGATAGCCACAAGACTGCTAGGACATGAACTAGCCTTGTCTGGGATAGCCACAAGACTGCTAGGACATGAACTAGCCATGTCTGGGATAGCCACAAGACTGCTAGGACATGAACTAGCCTTGTCTGGGATAGCCACAAGACTGCTAGGACATGAACTAGCCTTGTCTGGGATAGCCACAAGACTGCTAGGACATGAACTAGCCTTGTCTGGGATAGCCACAAGACTGCTAGGACATGAACTAGCCTTGTCTGGGATAGCCACAAGACTGCTAGGACATGAACTAGCCTTGTCTGGGATAGCCACAAGACTGCTAGGACATGAACTAGCCTTGTCTGGGATAGCCACAAGACTGCTAGGACATGAACTAGCCTTGTCTGGGATAGCCACAAGACTGCTAGGACATGAACTAGCCTTGTCTGGGATAGCCACAAGACTGCTAGGACATGAACTAGCCTTGTCTGGGATAGCCACAAGACTGCTAGGACATGAACTAGCCTTGTCTGGGATAGCCACAAGACTGCTAGGACATGAACTAGCCTTGTCTGGGATAGCCACAAGACTGCTAGGACATGAACTAGCCTTGTCTGGAATAGCCACAAGACTGCTAGGACATGAACTAGCCTTGTCTGGGAAAGCCACAAGACTGCTAGGACATGAACTAGCCTTGTCTGGGATAGCCACAAGACTGCTAGGACATGAACTAGCCTTGTCTGGGATAGCCACAAGACTGCTAGGACATGAACTAGCCTTGTCTGGGATAGCCACAAGACTGCTAGGACATGAACTAGCCTTGTCTGGGATAGCCACAAGACTGCTAGGACATGAACTAGCCTTGTCTGGGATAGCCACAAGACTGCTAGGACATGAACTAGCCTTGTCTGGAATAGCCACAAGACTGCTATGACATGAACTAGACTTGTCTGGGATAGCCACAAGACTGCTAGGACGTGAACTAGCCATGTCTGGGATAGCCACAAGACTGCTAGGACATGAACTAGCCTTGTCTGGGATAGCCACAAGACTGCTAGGACATGAACTAGCCTTGTCTGGGATAGCCACAAGACTGCTAGGACATGAACTAGCCTTGTCTGGGATAGCCACAAGACTGCTAGGACATGAACTAGCCTTGTCTGGGATAGCCACAAGACTGCTAGGACATGAACTAGCCTTGTCTGGGATAGCCACAAGACTGCTAGGACATGAACTAGCCTTGTCTGGGGTAGCCACAAGACTGCTAGGACATGAACTAGCCTTGTCTGGGGTAGCCACAAGACTGCTAGGACATGAACTAGCCTTGTCTGGGATAGCCACAAGACTGCTAGGACATGAACTAGCCTTGTCTGGGGTAGCCACAAGACTGCTAGGACATGAACTAGCCTTGTCTGGGAAAGCCACAAGACTGCTAGGACATGAACTAGCCTTGTCTGGGATAGCCACAAGACTGCTAGGACATGAACTAGCCTTGTCTGGGATAGCCACAAGACTGCTAGGACATGAACTAGCCTTGTCTGGGATAGCCTCAAGACTCCTAGGACATGAACTAGCCTTGTCTGGGATAGCCACAAGACTGTTAAGACATGAACTAGCCTTGTCTGGGATAGCCACAAGACTGTTAAGACATGAACTAGCCTTGTCTGGGATAGCCACAAGACTGTTAAGACATGAACTAGCCTTGTCTGGGATAGCCACAAGACTGTTAAGACATGAACTAGCCTTGTCTGGGATAGCCACAAGACTGCTAGGACATGAACTAGCCTTGTCTGGGATAGCCACAAGACTGCTAGGACATGAACTAGCCTTGTCTGGGATAGCCACAAGACTGCTAGGACATGAACTAGCCTTGTCTGGGATAGCCACAAGACTGCTAGGACATGAACTAGCCTTGTCTGGGAAAGCCACAAGACTGCTAGGACATGAACTAGCCTTGTCTGGGATAGCCACAAGACTGCTAGGACATGAACTAGCCTTGTCTGGGATAGCCACAAGACTGTTAAGACATGAACTAGCCTTGTCTGGGATAGCCACAAGACTGCTAGGACATGAACTAGCCTTGTCTGGGATAGCCACAAGACTGCTAGGACATGAACTAGCCTTGTCTGGGAAAGCCACAAGACTGCTAGGACATGAACTAGCCTTGTCTGGGATAGCCACAAGACTGCTAGGACATGAACTAGCCTTGTCTGGGAAAGCCACAAGACTGCTAGGACATGAACTAGCCTTGTCTGGGATAGCCACAAGACTGCTAGGACATGAACTAGCCTTGTCTGGGATAGCCACAAGACTGTTAGGACATGAACTAGCCTTGTCTGGGATAGCCACAAGACTGCTAGGACATGAACTAGCCTTGTCTGGGAAAGCCACAAGACTGCTAGGACATGAACTAGCCTTGTCTGGGATAGCCACAAGACTGCTAGGACATGAACTAGCCTTGTCTGGGATAGCCACAAGACTGCTAGGACATGAACTAGCCTTGTCTGGGATAGCCACAAGATTGCTAGGACATGAACTAGCCTTGTCTGGGATAGCTACAAGACTGCTAGGACATGAACTAGCCTTGTCAGGGGTAGCCACAAGACTGCTAGGACATGAACTAGCCTTGTCTGGGGTAGCCACAAGACTGCTAGGACATGAACTAGCCTTGTCTGGGATAGCCACAAGACTGTTAGGACATGAACTAGCCTTGTCTGGCATAGCCACAAGACTGCTAGGACATGAACTAGCCTTGTCTGGGAAAGCCACAAGACTGCTAGGACATGAACTAGCGTTGTCTGGGATAGCCACAAGACTGCTAGGACATGAACTAGCCTTGTCTGGGATAGCCACAAGACTGTTAAGACATGAACTAGCCTTGTCTGGGATAGCCACAAGACTGCTAGGACATGAACTAGCCTTGTCTGGGATAGCCACAAGACTGCTAGGACATGAACTAGCCTTGTCTGGGAAAGCCACAAGACTGCTAGGACATGAACTAGCCTTGTCTGGGATAGCCACAAGACTGCTAGGACATGAACTAGCCTTGTCTGGGAAAGCCACAAGACTGCTAGGACATGAACTAGCCTTGTCTGGGATAGCCACAAGACTGCTAGGACATGAACTAGCCTTGTCTGGGATAGCCACAAGACTGTTAGGACATGAACTAGCCTTGTCTGGGATAGCCACAAGACTGCTAGGACATGAACTAGCCTTGTCTGGGAAAGCCACAAGACTGCTAGGACATGAACTAGCCTTGTCTGGGATAGCCACAAGAGTGCTAGGACATGAACTAGCCTTGTCTGGGATAGCCACAAGACTGCTAGGACATGAACTAGCCTTGTCTGGGATAGCCACAAGACTGCTAGGACATGAACTAGCCTTGTCTGGGATAGCCACAAGATTGCTAGGACATGAACTAGCCTTGTCTGGGAAAGCCATAAGACTGCTAGGACATGAACTAGCCTTGTCTGGGATAGCCACAAGACAGCTAGGACATGAACTAGCCTTGTCTGGGATAGCCACAAGACTGCTAGGACATGAACTAGCCTTGTCTGGGATAGCCACAAGACTGCTAGGACATGAACTAGCCTTGTCTGGGATAGCCACAAGACTGCTAGGACATTGACTCTCAGAAAATTCTCTAGACAGGGAAATCAGATTAATGTTGATGTGTTGGTGAACCTGATTACTGAGCTGGTTTTCTGAACGGTAGGAAAATCCTACACTCAGACCGCTGGTGTTTTCTGATGGGTAGGGCAAAAAGTCGACGGGGATGGGCAGTAAGTAAACCAGGGAAAGGGCTTGGTTATACGACCGAATCTTCGGGTTTATCATCGCATGACACATTACAAACTAGCATACTTCTGATAGATAAAAATACCTCCCCCCCCCACTCATCCCTTGTTCGCTACGTACGTACTCGCGTCCGTACCTGCGTACGCGCTCGCGCTACTCCAGCCCATCACCTAAGGACGCTCGGTGAATATGGATCCCAGCTGGAGCGGTGGCCTGGACGGCTTTAGCTCAGCTTTGGAATTCAATCAGAGAAGAGATATTGACGAGTGATGGTCAGTAACTGTCTGCCAGCAGATATTCTTGCCCTGATGAAGGTTCCACTAGTGACAAACTATTCTCAACCTTACTGCAACAATATTCCACTTTCCTAGTATGAAAATATATATATATATATATATATATATATATATATATATATATATATATATATATATATATATATATATATATATATATATATGGGTTACTAGCCGGCATTTCAGTCGCCTCTTATGACACACATGGCTTACGGAGGAAGAATTCTGTTCCACTTCCCCATGGAGATAAGAGGAAATAAAAAAGAACAAGAACTAGTAAGAAAATAGAATAAAAAAACGAGAGGGGTGTGTGTATGTGTGTATGTATGTGCTTGTACATGTAAGTGTAGTGTGAGCTAAGTGTAAGTAGCGAGATATACGTGTTATCTGGCTTGTTTACGAGACAGAAAAAAGACACCAGCAATCCTACCATCATGTAAAACAATTACAGGATTTCGTTTTATACTCACTTGGCAGGACGGTAGTACCTCCCTGGGTGGTTGTTGTCTACCAACCTACTACCACAGGACGGTAGTACCTCCCTGGGTGGTTGCTGTCTACCAACCTACTACCACAGGACGGTAGTACCTCCCTGGGTGGTTGCTGTCTACCAACCTACTACCACAGGACGGTAGTACCTCCCTGGGTGGTTGCTGTCTACCAACCTACTACCACAGGACGGTAGTACCTCCCTGGGTGGTTGCTGTCTACCAACCTACTACCACAGGACGGTAGTACCTCCCTGGGTGGTTGCTGTCTACCAACCTACTACCACAGGACGGTAGTATCTCCCTGGGTGGTTGCTGTCTACCAACCTACTACCACAGGACGGTAGTACCTCCCTGGGTGGTTGCTGTCTACCAACCTACTACCACAGGACGGTAGTACCTCCCTGGGTGGTTGCTGTCTACCAACCTACTACCACAGGACGGTAGTACCTCCCTGGGTGGTTGCTGTCTACCAACCTACTACCACAGGATGGTAGTACCTCCCTGGGTGGTTGCTGTCTACCAACCTACTACCACAGGATGGTAGTACCTCCCTGGGTGGTTGTTGTCTACCAACCTACTACCACAGGACGGTAGTACCTCCCTGGGTGGTTGTTGTCTACCAACCTACTACCACAGGATGGTAGTACCTCCCTGGGTGGTTGCTGTCTACCAACCTACTACCACAGGACGGTAGTACCTCCCTGGGTGGTTGCTGTCTACCAACCTACTACCACAGGACGATAGTACCTCCCTGGGTGGTTGCTGTCTACCAACCTACTACTACAGGATGGTAGTACCTAACTGGGTGGTTGCTGTCTACCAACCTACTACCACAGGACGGTAGTACCTCCCTGGGTGGTTGCTGTCTACCAACCTACTACCACAGGACGGTAGTACCTCCCTGGGTGGTTGCTGTCTACCAACCTACTACCACAGGACGGTAGTACCTCCCTGGGTGGTCGCTGTCTACCAACCTACTACCACAGGACGGTAGTACCTCCCTGGGTGGTTGCTGTCTACCAACCTACTACCACAGGATGGTAGTACCTCCCTGAGCGGCTGCTGTCTACCAACCTACTACCACAGAACGGTAATACCTCCCTGGGTGGTTACTGTCTACCAACCTACTACCACAGGATGGTAGTTCCTCCCTGGGTGGTTACTGTCTACCAACCTACTACCACAGGACGGTAGTACCTCCCTGGGCGGTTGCTGTCTACCAACCTACTACCACAGGACGGTAGTACCTCCCTGGGCGGTTGCTGTCTACCAACCTAATACCACAGGACGGTAGTACCTCCCTGGGTGGTTGCTGTCTACGAACCTACTACCACAGGACGGTAGTACCTCCCTGTTTGGTTGCTGTCTACCAACCTACTACCACAGGACGGTAGTACCTCCCTGGGTTGTTGCTGTCTACCAACCTACTACCACAGGACGGTAGTACCTCCCTGGGTGGTTGGTGTCTACCAACCTACTACCACAGGACGGTAGTACCTCCCTGGGTGGTTGCTGTCTACCAACCTACTACCACAGGACGGTAGTACCTCCCTGGGTGGTTGCTGTCTACCAACCTACTTCCACAGGACGGTAGTACCTCCCTGGGTGGTTGCTGTCTACCAACCTACTACCACAGGACGGTAGTACCTCCCTGGGTGGTTGCTGTCTACCAACCTACTACCACAGGACGGTAGTACCTCCCTGGGTGGTTGCTGTCTACCAACCTACTACCACAGGACGGTAGTACCTCCCTGGGTGGTTGCTGTCTACCAACCTACTTCCACAGGACGGTAGTACCTCCCTGGGTGGTTGCTGTCTACCAACCTACTACCACAGGACGGTAGTACCTCCCTGGGTGGTTGGTGTCTACCAACCTACTACCACAGGACGGGCGTACCTCCCTGGGTGGTTGACCTCCCTGGGTGGTTGCTGTCTACCAACCTACTACCACAGGACGGTAGTACCTCCCTGGGTGGTTGCTGTCTACCAACCTACTACCACAGGACGGTAGTACCTCCCTGGGTGGTTGCTGTCTACCAACCTACTACCACAGGACGGTAGTACCTCCCTGGGTGGTTGCTGTCTACCAACCTACTACCACAGGACGGTAGTACCTCCCTGGGTGGTTGCTGTCTACCAACCTACTACCACAGGACGGTAGTACCTCCCTGGGTGGTTGCTGTCTACCAACCTACTACCACAGGACGGTAGTACCTCCCTGGGTGGTTGCTGTCTACCAACCTACTACCACAGGACGGTAGTACCTCCCTGGGTGGTTGCTGTCTATCAACCTACTACCACAGGACGGTAGTACCTCCCTGGGTGGTTGCTGTCTACCAACCTACTACCACAGGACGGTAGTACCTCCCTGGGTGGTTGCTGTCTACCAACCTACTACCACAGGACGGTAGTACCTCCCTGGGTGGTTGCTGTCTACCAACCTACTTCCACAGGACGGTAGTACCTCCCTGGGTGGTTGCTGTCTACCAACCTACTACCACAGGACGGTAGTACCTCCCTGGGTGGTTGGTGTCTACCAACCTACTACCACAGGACGGTAGTACCTCCCTGGGTGGTTGCTGTCTACCAACCTACTACCACAGGACGGTAGTACCTCCCTGGGTGGTTGCTGTCTACCAACCTACTTCCACAGGACGGTAGTACCTCCCTGGGTGGTTGGTGTCTACCAACCTACTACCACAGGACGGTAGTACCTCCCTGGGTGGTTGGTGTCTACCAACCTACTACCACAGGACGGTAGTACCTCCCTGGGTGGTTGCTGTCTACCAACCTACTACCACAGGACGGTAGTACCTCCCTGGGTGGTTGCTGTCTACCAACCTACTACCACAGGACGGTAGTACCTCCCTGGGTGGTTGCTGTCTACCAACCTACTACCACAGGACGGTAGTACCTCCCTGGGTGGTTGCTGTCTACCAACCTACTTCCACAGGACGGTAGTACCTCCCTGGGTGGTTGCTGTCAACCAATTCTTAGCTATTTAAGAATAATTTAGCCATATGATTTTCAATTTCACTATTCTCTTCGTCCTCCTTGATTCGCCAGTACTCTACCTGCTCGGGTCTTTTCCAGATGGTGACCCAGCCTTGGCTCCCTGTCTAGGGAGTGTCGAGACCTACGTCTCCCATAGGAGGAGGTGCAAGTACTTCCTCATCTTCTGGGACCAACTGTCCCCAGGCCTAGTCCTTTAATTCTGTGTGTATTGTTTGATTGTACATCTAATTTGGGGGGATCATGCAGAACTGTAAATCTGTGAAAATGAGAGAACCTGAGTGCTTGCGTGCGCTTACACGTTTCTCTCTCTCTCTCTCTCTCTCTCTCTCTCTCTCTCTCTCTCTCTCTCTCTCTCTCTCTCTCTCTCTCTCTCTCTCTCGCTCTCTGTCTCGACCTTTACTATTCCTAAAAATATGTCGATGATCTTCCTGGGAAAATTTAATCTATTGCCATGAATTTTGAAAGCGCAGGAATAGGAATTAAAAGGAACAGAGTCAAGCTACGGGACACCTGAAGAAGTTACAAGAGTGGTCAAGCAAGTGGCTGCTGGAGTTCAACCCCGCAGTAATTGTAAGCTTAGGCAAATTAGAGAGAGAGAGAGAGAGAGAGGGAGAGAGAGAGAGAGAGGGAGGGTGGATTAAGGAAGAAAGAACCTACCTGCCTACCTATCTACTTGACTACCTGCCTACCTATCTACTTGACTACCTACCTACCTGTCTACTTGACTACCTACCTGTCTACTTGACTACCTGCCTACCTATCTACTTGACTACCTACTTACCTGTCTACTTGACTGCTTACCTACCTCTCTACTTGACTACCTACCTACCTATCTACTTGACTACCTGCCTACCTATCTACTTGACTACCTCCCTACCTATCTATTTGACTACCTCCCTACCTATCTGACTACCTGCCTACCTATCAACTTGACTACCTGCCTACTTGCCTGCCTACCTACCGACTATTCTACTTACCTACCTACTAACCAAATATATGTTACCGTTTCAAATGCACTTGTGGATAGACACTAGACTTGACATCTCTTTTTGTGTGTGTGTGTGCGTGTGTGTGTGTGCGTGTGTGCACGCGCGTGTGTATTTAAGTTCAGCGTTAATAAAATGGAAATTTAACCTAAATACCATAATAAACACACCATTAAAGTCCCTTCCCCCCGTTAATAAAGAATTTCACCCTCCAGTAAACGGTAATTAATCTTCCTCTCCTGTTGTTTACACCGTTACTGGCATCGTGCCCCTGTTACGGTAATTACAGACAGGACTAACAGATATTATAGCAACTGTTCATTAGTGATGGGTAAGATTGGTCAGGAAACAGGACAAATATTTCCTGATGCGGATCTTAGTCAAATAGTTACCCACAGCTCGAGCTTTTGGTCGTCTGATCGATACCTTCCGCTGGCTTACCACTCCACCCATTAATTAAGATTATAAGGATTTTTTTTTAATGCTACTGTTGTTTGCACGAGTGTTGCAGCCAAGTGATCCTCACCTTGCACGAGTGTTGCAACTGAGTGATCCTCACCTTGCACGAGTGTTGCAACTGAGTGATCCTCACCTTGCACGAGTGTTGCAGCCAAGTGATCCTCACCTTGCACGAGTGTTGCAACTGAGTGATCCTCACCTTGCAAGTGATCCTCACCTTGCACGAGTGTTGCAACTGAGTGCACCTTGCACTGATCCTCACCTTGCACGAGTGTTGCAACTGAGTGATCCTCACCTTGCACGAGTGTTGCAACTGAGTGATCCTCACCTTGCACGAGTGTGCAGTGTTGCAACTGAGTGATCCTCACCTTGCACGAGTGTTGCAACTGAGTGATCCTCACCTTGCACGAGTGTTGCAACTGAGTGATCCTCACCTTGCACGAGTGTTGCAACTGAGTGATCCTCACCTTGCACGAGTGTTGCAGCCAAGTGATCCTCACCTTGCACGAGTGTTGCAACTGAGTGATCCTCACCTTGCACGAGTGTTGCAACTGAGTGATCCTCACCTTACACGAGTGTTGCAACTGAGTGATCCTCACCTTGCACGAGTGTTGCAGCCAAGTGATCCTCACCTTGCACGAGTGTTGCAACTGAGTGATCCTCACCTTGCACGAGTGTTGCAACTGAGTGATCCTCACCTTGCACGAGTGTTGCAACTGAGTGATCCTCACCTTGCACGAGTGTTGCAACTCAGTGATCCTCACCTTACACGAGTGTTGCAACTGAGTGATCCTCACCTTGCACGAGTGTTGCAACTCAGTGATCCTCACCTTGCGCGAGTGTTGCAACTCAGTGATCCTCACCTTGCACGAGTGTTGCAACTCAGTGATCCTCACCTTGCACGAGTGTTGCAACTCAGTGATCCTCACCTTGCACGATTGTTGCAACTGAGTGATCCTCACCTTGCACGAGTGTTGCAACTCAGTGATCCTCACCTTGCGCGAGTGTTGCAACTGAGTGATCCTCACCTTGCACGAGTGTTGCAACTGAGTGATCCTCACCTTGCACGAGTGTTGCAACTGAGTGATCCTCACCTTGCACGAGTGTTGCAACTCAGTGATCCTCACCTTGCACGAGTGTTGCAACTGAGTGATCCTCACCTTGCACGAGTGTTGCAACTGAGTGATCCTCACCTTGCACGAGTGTTGCAACTCAGTGATCCTCACCTTGCACGAGTGTTGCAACTGAGTGATCCTCACCTTGCACGAGTGTTGCAACTCAGTGATCCTCACCTTGCACGAGTGTTGCAACTCAGTGATCCTCACCTTGCACGAGTGAGTGATCCTCACCTTGCACGAGTGTTGCAACTCAGTGATCCTCACCTTGCGCGAGTGTTGCAACTCAGTGATCCTCACCTTGCACGAGTGTTGCACCTTGCACTCTGAGTGATCCTCACCTTGCACGAGTGCAACTCAGTGCACCTTGCACTCAGTGATCCTCACCTTGCACGAGTGTTGCACTGAGTGATTGTTGCAACTGAGTGATCCTCACCTTGCACGAGTGTTGCAACTCAGTGATCCTCACCTTGCGCGAGTGTTGCAACTGAGTGATCCTCACCTTGCACGAGTGTTGCAACTGAGTGATCCTCACCTTGCACGAGTGTTGCAACTGAGTGATCCTCACCTTGCACGAGTGTTGCAACTCAGTGATCCTCACCTTGCACGAGTGTTGCAACTGAGTGATCCTCACCTTGCACGAGTGTTGCAACTGAGTGATCCTCACCTTGCACGAGTGTTGCAACTGAGTGATCCTCACCTTGCACGAGTGTTGCAGCCAAGTGATCCTCACCTTGCACGAGTGTTGCAACTGAGTGATCCTCACCTTGCACGAGTGTTGCAACTGAGTGATCCTCACCTTACACGAGTGTTGCAACTGAGTGATCCTCACCTTGAAGTGATCCTCACCTTGCACGAGTGTTGCAACTGAGTGATCCTCACCTAGCACGAGTGTTGCAACTGAGTGATCCTCACCTTGCACGAGTGTTGCAACTGAGTGATCCTCACCTTGCACGAGTGTTGCAACTCAGTGATCCTCACCTTGCACGAGTGTTGCAACTGAGTGATCCTCACCTTGCACGAGTGTTGCAACTCAGTGATCCTCACCTTGCACGAGTGTTGCAACTCAGTGATCCTCACCTTGCACGAGTGTTGCAACTCAGTGATCCTCACCTTGCACGAGTGTTGCAACTGAGTGATCCTCACCTTGCACGAGTGTTGCAACTCAGTGATCCTCACCTTGCACGAGTGTTGCAACTCAGTGATCCTCACCTTGCACGAGTGTTGCAACTGAGTGATCCTCACCTTGCACGAGTGTTGCAACTGAGTGATCCTCACCTTGCACGAGTGTTGCAACTGAGTGATCCTCACCTTGCACGAGTGTTGCAACTCAGTGATCCTCACCTTGCACGAGTGTTGCAACTGAGTGATCCTCACCTTGCACGAGTGTTGCAACTGAGTGATCCTCACCTTGCACGAGTGTTGCAACTCAGTGATCCTCACCTTGCACGAGTGTTGCAACTCAGTGATCCTCACCTTGCACGAGTGTTACAACTCAGTGATCCTCACCTTGCACGAGTGTTGCAACTCAGTGATCCTCACCTTACACGAGTGTTGCAACTGAGTGATCCTCACCTTGCACGAGTGTTGCAACTGAGTGATCCTCACCTTGCACGAGTGTTGCAACTGAGTGATCCTCACCTTGCACGAGTGTTGCAACTCAGTGATCCTCACCTTGCACGAGTGTTGCAACTGAGTGATCCTCACCTTGCACGAGTGTTGCAACTGAGTGATCCTCACCTTACACGAGTGTTGCAACTGAGTGATCCTCACCTTGCACGAGTGTTGCAACTGAGTGATCCTCACCTTGCACGAGTGTTGCAACTGAGTGATCCTCACCTTGCACGAGTGTTGCAACTGAGTGATCCTCACCTTGCACGAGTGTTGCAACTGAGTGATCCTCACCTTGCACGAGTGTTGCAACTCAGTGATCCTCACCTTGCACGAGTGTTGCAACTGAGTGATCCTCACCTTGCACGAGTGTTGCAACTGAGTGATCCTCACCTTGCACGAGTGTTGCAACTGAGTGATCCTCACCTTGCACGCTTCATTTACATGTAAATCACTGCTGTAACACAACTCAAAATATCTGGGGTAACTAAAAAAAATATGTTTTCCTGACCAGCCATTAAAATATAGTGGTTAGATTTTTATTTTTTTTTAAGTTAGCTTGAAAAAAATAATTTTTTTAGTAGCTGTCTTTAAAAATGTATTAATTTTAGAAGCTAACTTTAAAAATATTAGTTTTAGAAGCTAACTTTTAAAAATATTACAGTTTTAGAAGCTAACTTTTAAAAATATTACAGTTTTAGAAGCTAACTTTTAAAAATATTTCAGTTTTAGAAGCTAACTTTTAAAAATATTACAGTTTTAGAAGCTAACTTTTAAAAATATTTCAGTTTTAGAAGCTAACTTTTAAAAATATTACAGTTTTAGAAGCTAACTTTTAAAAATATTTCAGTTTTAGAAGCTAACTTTTAAAAATATTACAGTTTTAGAAGCTAACTTAAAAATATTTCAGTTTTAGAAGCTAACTTTTAAAAATATTTCAGTTTTAGAAGCTAACTTTTAAAAATATTTCAGTTTTAGAAGCTAACTTTTAAAAATATTTCAGTTTTAGAAGCTAACTTTTAAAAATATTTCAGTTTTAGAAGCTAACTTTTAAAAATATTTCAGTTTTAGAAGCTAACTTTTAAAAATATTTCAGTTTTAGAAGCTAACTTTTAAAAATATTTCAGTTTTAGAAGCTAACTTTTAAAAATATTTCAGTTTTAGAAGCTAACTTTTAAAAATATTTCAGTTTTAGAAGCTAACTTTTAAAAATATTTCAGTTTTAGAAGCTAACTTTTAAAAATATTTCAGTTTTAGAAGCTAACTTTTAAAAATATTTCAGTTTTAGAAGCTAACTTTTAAAAATATTTCAGTTTTAGAAGCTAACTTTTAAAAATATTACAGTTTTAGAAGCTAACTTTTAAAAATATTACAGTTTTAGAAGCTAACTTTTAAAAATATTTCAGTTTTAGAAGCTAACTTTTAAAAATATTTCAGTTTTAGAAGCTAACTTTTAAAAATATTTCAGTTTTAGAAGCTAACTTTTAAAAATATTTCAGTTTTAGAAGCTAACTTTTAAAAATATTTCAGTTTTAGAAGCTAACTTTTAAAAATATTTCAGTTTTAGAAGCTAACTTTTAAAAATATTACAGTTTTAGAAGCTAACTTTTAAAAATATTTCAGTTTTAGAAGCTAACTTTTAAAAATATTACAGTTTTAGAAGCTAACTTTTAAAAATATTTCAGTTTTAGAAGCTAACTTTTAAAAATATTTCAGTTTTAGAAGCTAACTTTTAAAAATATTACAGTTTTAGAAGCTAACTTTTAAAAATATTACAGTTTTAGAAGCTAACTTTTAAAAATATTTCAGTTTTAGAAGCTAACTTTTAAAAATATTACAGTTTTAGAAGCTAACTTTTAAAAATATTTCAGTTTTAGAAGCTAACTTTTAAAAATATTACAGTTTTAGAAGCTAAC
>NW_027195027.1:730000-765000 GCF_038502225.1 Cherax quadricarinatus
TGTTGAGTTACTGTTGAATGTTAAGTTACTGTTGAATGTTGAGTTACTGTTGAATGTTGAGTTACTGTTGAATGTTGAGTTACTGTTGAATGTTGAGTTACTGTTGAACGTTGAGTTACTGTTGAATGTTGAGTTACTGTTGAATGTTAAGTTACTGTTGAATGTTGAGTTACTGTTGAATGTTGAGTTACTGTTGAATGTTGAGTTACTGTTGAATGTTGAGTTACTGTTGAACGTTGAGTTACTGTTGAACCTTGAGTTACTGTTGAATGTTGAGTTACTGTTGAACGTTGAATTATAAAATGCAGCTGCAGTCTTACAACAGATATCGAGTTCCTTGGATCAAAAGCTCTTAAGTATAAAACGAGGCAGGTATGAAGGTTTAGGTCTGAGACCTAACCCATTGCATGTCTGCTGTAACGGCAGACCAGTAAACCAGACCAACTTCTCTTAAAGGGCAACCATAAAACGTCTTCATTAAGGGTTTTAATTGGATTTTCAAGGTTTTAATGGGGTTTTCGGGGTTTAATGGGTCTTTCAGGAAATTTCCCCAATCTTGGTAGTCCCTCGTTTCTCCGATTTTGGTGAAGGTCACTTGATTCGAGGAATTGGCTCGAATTCCGAAAGGACCCGGGTTCGATCCCCAGGTTAAGCAGGATGCTTAGGTCACCTTACACCTGCTGCCCCCTAGCAGTAAGTAGGTACCTGGGTGTAAGTCTACTAACATCTTCTGTCGCTGTTCACCTAGCAGTAAGTAGGTACCTGGGTGTAAGTCTACTAACATCTTCTGTCACTATTCACCTAGCAGTAAGTAGGTACCTGGGTGTTAGTCTACTAACATCTTCTGTCACTATTCACCTAGCAGTAAGTAGGTACCTGGGTGTAAGTCTACTAACATCTTCTGTCACTGTTCACCTAGCAGTGAGTAGGTACCTGGGTGTTTCATACACTCAATGGCCACTTTATTAGGCACACTTTCCTAGTAGCGGGTAGGTTATACCATCTAGTGCTGCTAAAGCTCCTGGGCTGGAGGGAAGGAGAGCAGTTGGGTTACAGTTGGTACCAATGGCGCAATGTAACATAGTATTACTTCTGACTCTTCCTATCAAAGCCTCTATTAATGCCTCTGCTAATTAATGCCTCTGATGCCTCTCGTAATTAATGCCTCTGATGCCTCTACTAATTAATGCCTCTACTAATCAATGCCTCTCCTATTAATGCCTCTAATGTCTACTAATTAATCCATATACTAAATGCCTCTACTAATTATTGCCACTAATTAATGCCTCTACTAATTATTGCCACTAATTAATGCCTCTACTAATTATTGCCACTAATTAATGCCTCTACTAATTATTGCCACTAATTAATGCCTCTACTAATTATTGCCACTAATTAATGCCTCTACTAATTATTGCCACTAATTAATGCCTCTACTAATTATTGCCACTAATTAATGCCTCTACTAATTATTGCCACTAATTAATGCCTCTACTAATTAATGCCTGTAATGCCTTTAATGCCTCTACTAATTACTGCCTCTACTAATTACTGCCTCTACTAATTACTGCCTCTACTAATTACTACCTCTACTAATTACTGCCTCTACTAATTACTACCTCTACTAATTACTGCCTCTACTAATTACTGCCTCTACTAATTACTGCCTCTACTAATTACTGCCTCTACTATTTACTGCCTCTACTAATTACTGCCTCTACTAATTACTGCCTCTACTAATTACTGCCTCTACTAATTACTGCCTCTACTAATTACTGCCTCTACTAATTACTGCCTCTACTAATTACTGCCTCTACTAATTACTGCCTCTACAAATTACTGCCTCTACTAATTACTGCCTCTACTAATTACTGTCTCTACTAATTACTGCCTCTACTAATTACTGCCTCTACTAATTACTGCCTCTACAAATTACTGCCTCTACTAATTACTGCCTCTACTAATTACTGTCTCTACTAATTACTGCCTCTACTAATTACTGCCTCTACTAATTACTGCCTCTACTAATTACTGCCTCTACTAATTACTGCCTCTACAAATTACTGCCTCTACTAATTACTTCCTCTACTAATTACTGCCTCTACTAATTACTGTCTCTACTAATTACTGTCTCTACTAATTACTGCCTCTACTAATTACTGTCTCTACTAATTACTGCCTCTACTAATTACTGCCTCTACTAATTACTGCCTCTACTAATTACTGCCTCTACTAATTACTGCCTCTACTAATTACTGCCTCTACTCTACTAATTACTGCCTCTACTAATTACTGCCTCTACTAATTACTGCCTCTACTAATTACTGCCTCTACTAATTACTGCCTCTACTAATTACTGCCTCTACTAATTACTGCCTCTACTAATTACTGCCTCTACTAATTACTGCCTCTACTACTGCCTCTACTAATTACTGCCTCTACTAATTACTGCCTCTACTAATTACTGCCTCTACTAATTACTGCCTCTACTAATTACTGCCTCTACTAATTACTGCCTCTACTAATTACTGCCTCTACTAATTACTGCCTCTACTAATTACTGCCTCTACTAATTACTGCCTCTACTAATTACTGCCTCTACTAATTACTGCCTCTACTAATTACTGCCTCTACTAATTACTGCCTCTACTAATTACTGCCTCTACTAATTACTGCCTCTACTAATTACTGCCTCTACTAATTACTGCCTCTACTAATTACTGCCTCTACTAATTACTGCCTCTACTAATTACTGCCTCTACTAATTACTGCCTCTACAAATTACTGCCTCTACTAATTACTGCCTCTACTAATTACTGCCTCTACTAATTACTGCCTCTACTAATTACTGCCTCTACTAATTACTGCCTCTACTAATTACTGCCTCTACTAATTACTGCCTCTACTAATTACTGCCTCTACTAATTACTGCCTCTACTAATTACTGCCTCTACTAATTACTGCCTCTACTAATTACTGCCTCTACTAATTACTGCCTCTACTAATTACTGCCTCTACTAATTACTGCCTCTACTAATTACTGCCTCTACAAATTACTGCCTCTACTAATTACTGCCTCTACTAATTACTGCCTCTACTAATTACTGCCTCTACTAATTACTGCCTCTACTAATTACTGCCTCTACTAATTACTGCCTCTACTAATTACTGCCTCTACTAATTACTGCCTCTACTAATTACTGCCTCTACTAATTACTGCCTCTACTAATTACTGCCTCTACTAATTACTGCCTCTACTAATTACTGCCTCTACTAATTACTGCCTCTACTAATTACTGCTCTCTACTAATTACTGCCTCTACTAATTACTGCCTTCTACTAATTACTGCCTCTACTAATTACTGCCTCTACTATTTACTGCCTCTACTAATTACTGCCTCTACTAATTACTGCCTCTACTAATTACTGCCTCTACTAATTACTGCCTCTCTACTAATTACTGCCTCTACTAATTACTGCCTCTACTAATTACTGCCTCTACTAATTACTGCCTCTACTAATTACTGCTGCCTCTACTAATTACTGTCTCTACTAATTACTGCCTCTACTAATTACTGCCTCTACTAATTACTGCCTCTACTAATTACTGCCTCTACTAATTACTGCCTCTACTAATTACCTCTACTAATTACTGCCTCTACTAATTACTGCTGCCTCTACTAATTACTGCCTCTACTAATTACTGCCTCTACTAATTACTGCCTCTACTAATTACTGCCTCTACTAATTACTGCCTCTACTAATTACTGCCTCTACTAATTACTGCCTCTACTAATTACTGCCTCTACTAATTACTGCCTCTACTAATTACTGCCTCTACTAATTACTGCCTCTACTAATTACTGCCTCTACTAATTACTGCCTCTACTAATTACTGCCTCTACTAATTACTGCCTCTACTAATTACTGCGTCTACTAATTACTGCCTCTACTAATTACTGCCTCTACTAATTACTGCCTCTACTAATTACCTCTACTAATTACTGCCTCTACTAATTACTGCCTCTACTAATTACTGCCTCTACTAATTACTGCTTCTACTAATTACTGCCTCTACTAATTACTGCCTCTACTAATTACTGCCTCTACTAATTACTGCCTCTACTAATTACTGCTTCTAATTACTGCCTCTACTAATTACTGCTTCTACTAATTACTGCCTCTACTAATTACTGCTTCTACTAATTACTGCCTCTACTAATTACTGCCTCTACTAATTACTGCCTCTACTAATTACTGCCTCTACTAATTACTGCCTCTACTAATTACTGCCTCTACTAATTACTGCCTCTACTAATTACTGCCTCTACTAATTACTGCCTCTACTAATTACTGCCTCTACTAATTACTGCCTCTACTAATTACTGCCTCTACTAATTACTGCCTCTACTAATTACTGCCTCTACTAATTACTGCCTCTACTAATTACTGCCTCTACTAATTACTGCCTCTACAAATTACTGCCTCTACAAATTACTGCCTCTACAAATTACTGCCTCTACTAATTACTGCCTCTACTAATTACTGCCTCTACTAATTACTGCCTCTACAAATTACTGCCTCTACTAATTACTGCCTCTACTAATTACTGCCTCTACTAATTACTGCCTCTACTAATTACTGCCTCTACTAATTACTGCCTCTACTAATTACTGCCTCTACTAATTACTGCCTCTACTAATTACTGCCTCTACTAATTACTGCCTCTACTAATTACTGCCTCTACTAATTACTGCCTCTACTAATTACTGCCTCTACTAATTACTGCCTCTACTAATTACTGCCTCTACTAATTACTGCCTCTACTAATTACTGCCTCTACTAATTACTGCCTCTACTAATTACTGCCTCTACTAATTACTGCCTCTACTAATTACTGCCTCTACTAATTACTGCCTCTACTAATTACTGCCTCTACTAATTACTGCCTCTACTAATTACTGCCTCTACTAATTACTGCCTCTACTAATTACTGCCTCTACTAATTACTGTCTCTACTAATTACTGTCTCTACTAATTACTGCCTCTACTAATTACTGCCTCTACTAATTACTGCCTCTACTAATTACTGCCTCTACTAATTACTGCCTCTACTAATTACTGCCTCTACTAATTACTGTCTCTACTAATTACTGCCTCTACTAATTACTGCCTCTACTAATTACTGCCTCTACTAATTACTGCCTCTACTAATTACTGCCTCTACTAATTACTGCCTCTACTAATTACTGCCTCTACTAATTACTGCCTCTGTGCTGCTAGAGAGGGGAAACTATTTCTTTTAACATATCATATTCATCTTAAAATTATTAAGGTAATTAAAATTCCTTTCTGGCCAATCCTGGACAAAGACTGACTGCCTAGGGCACAAAAACAGCAGCTTACGTTATTACTCCCTTGATGGAGGTGTGTACGGACCTAATTGCGCTGGTGGGGGGTTCGAATCATGGTTCCAGGCGTTGAATCGTATGGACAGGGCTTAGGTGACGCGTATGGCGTTTTGAGTATTATGTAAGATGTACATAAGGTTCAGATGGTATCCCTGTGTCGTTGATGGTGTGTGATGTGTTTGGTGCAGTGTTTACTCTCAGGTCTGTCTCCTTGGTTCAGGAAATCGTAGTAACCAGATTACAAGTGAAGTATTTTAGATAGGCCGGCGTGACCAAGTGGTTAACGCACTGGCCTGTGTGTTTTAGGACATGCTGTGGGTTCGAGTCCCATCCGTTCTGTTATCTCCTTGTCTGTAGTCTCTGATCCTAGGCTGTGTTCCGTGTCTGGTCGTCTTATAAACAGTTATTTTTATCTTCGTTTATTTTCAGGTGTTGAGGGTGGCAGTGAGGTGCAATCTCGTCCTTACATGCCTTCCTGTTACACTTTTATTTTTATAGATCCTTGATAATGTGATAAGTCAGGAAAGCGCTTGGAATTTCACTATTTTTCCCACAGTGATTCTGCATACATCTCCATGAAGAAGTGGAACAGAATTCTTCCTCCGTAAGCCATGTGTGTCGTAAGAGGCGACTATAATGCCGGGAACAAGGGGCTAGTAAACCCCTTCTCCTGTATACATTACTAAAGTTAATCACAGAAACTTTGGTTTTTCTTTTTGGGCCACCCTGCCTCGGTGGGATATGGCCAGTTTGTTGAAAGAAGAATATTATATATATGATATATACGTATATATATATATATATATATATATATATATATATATATATATATATATATATGTCGTGCCGAATAGGTAAAACTTGTGAATTAGCAAGAACTCATTTAAAATTAAGTCCTTTCTAAAATTTTCTCTTATACGTTCAAAGATATATTTTTTTCATTAATGTTAATGTAAAAATTTTTAATTTTGCACCAAAAGAAACTTAGAAAACTTACCTAACCTTATTATAACAAGAATAATTTATTTTAGCCTAACCCAACTAAATATATTTTAGATTTGTTTACAATAATTTAATACTAAACAAACACAGTGAAATATATTTTTTTCGTTAGGTTCAGAATAGTTTTGGCGAAATTATTGCATACACAAATTTTCACTTGTCCTATATGGCAAGATGAACGTTGCTATTTAAGCCAAGATCGCAAGTTCTGCCTATTCGGCACGACATATATATATGTATATATATATATATATATATATATATATATATATATATATATATATATATATATATATATATATATATGCAAGGAATTCGCAAGAGCAGGCGAAATATACACAAACACTTATCTCTGGCTGAAGGAGACTCGAACCTACGAACCTTGGAACAAGGTACGCAGTGCTTTACCAATCTACCAACACTGGACCAATACCTTGGCGTGTAGCTTGCGCTACACGTTTGATCCAAGGCAGCCAGCTTTCAGGGAGAAGGCTTACAGCTTTTCATCTCACCCTCTGCATGCATCAGCCTTACTAGAGATTTGAACAATGCAAGGAATTCGAGTCTCCTTCAGCCAGAGATCAGTGTTTGTGTATATTTCGCCTGCTCTCGCGAATTCCTTGCATTGTTCAAATCTCTAGTAAGGCTGATGCATGCAGGGGATGAGATGAAAAGCTGTAAGCATTCTCCCTGAAAGCTGGCTGCCTTGGATCAAGGTACAGTGTGGGTAGATTGTAAAGCAGCGCAAGTTCTACACGATCAGTGTTTGTGTATATATATATATATATATATATATATATATATATATATATATATATATATATATATATATATATATATATATATATTTATGGATTTGGAAAAGGTATGACATGGATGGTCAGATGTTGCAAGTGTATGTGTAGTATACTGAAAGCAGTGAAGAGCACTGCGTAGGCCTTAGACTGTGTGTCCAAGGGTTGGCAAGAGGCGTAGGATAAAGAATCACACGAGTTGCTCTTTCTGATGACACTGTGCTCTTGGGAGATTCTGAAGAGAAGCTGCAGAGATTGGTGGATGAATTTGGTAGGGTGTGCAAAAGAAGAAAATTAAAGGTGAATACAGGAAAGAGTAAGGTTATGAGGATAACAAAAAGATTAGGTGATGAAAGATTGAATATCAGATTGGAGGGAGAGAGTATGGAGGAGGTGAACGTATTCACGTGTCAGCGGATGGGTCCATAGAATTGATGAGGGAAAAAGAGTGAGTGGTGCACTTAGGAGTCTGTGGAGACAGAGAACTTTGTCCTTGGAGGCAAAGAGGGGAATGTATGAGAGTATAGACGCTCTTATATGGGTGTGAAGCATGGGTGATGAATGAGGCTGGAGGCAGTGGAGATGTCATGTCAATGTGTGGTGTGAATATAATGCAGAATTCGTAGTTTGGAAGTTTGCGGGATTACCAAAACTGTTGTCCAGAGGGCTGAGGAAGGGTTGTTGAGGTGGTTCGGACATGTAGAGAGAATGGAGCGAAACAGAATAACTTCAAGAGTGTATCAGTCTGTATGGAAGGAAGGCGGGGTAGGGGTCGGCCTAGGAAGGGTTGGAGGGAGGGGGTAAAGGAGGTTTTGTGTGCGAGGGGCTTATATATATATATATATATATATATATATATATATATATATATATATATATATATGAGAAAGAGAGAATGAGAACTCGTCTTCTCTAAACCTAGAAAAATGTGTTGCCAGTATTTTGAGATGCTCATCTGTTCTCGTCATTGCCTTTTCTAGCACCTTAGCAAATATGCTAATTAGCAAGACAAATCTTCAGTGTTTGTTGTCTTCCTTCGTAAATTAGGATCACACATTCACCTCTCCAACTGTGTAGCAGCTCCTCTGCTTCCAGTGTCTTGTGTGCTCATGCTGTGAGACACAGGGTTTCACCTTCTTCTCTCTCTCTCTCCCTTGGAGAAACAAACACATGTGCAGCATAATGTGATCCTTTATTGACAACGTTTCGCTCACACAGAGGACTTTATCAAGTCACAGTCAGATCTGATGAATGGTTTTGAAAACCGACAAGTTGAAGAATTGAGACACTTATTCAACACATGGGAATCTATATTGAAAACGTTTCGCCAAACAGTGGCTTCATCAGTCCAATACAAAGTAGAAATGGGTAAGGAGAGTAGAAGTTTGAGGTAATCAGTCCCTGAACCTGGAATCGATGTGTTTAGTCAATCCCATGTGTTGCATAAGTGTCTCAATTCTTCAACAGTCACATCTCTTGCTATTTTATACCATTTATTCCCAGCAGCTTTAAAACGAGATTGGACGAATAAACGAGTGGGAGGGACTGGGTTTGATTGGTGTCGTAGGTGCGAGAGTTAATTCTTGGGCCAGTAGACCTTCTGCAGTGTTCCTCCATTCTTATTATGTAATATCTGAGGCAGTACAGTTTTTGTGAATATAGGAAGGAGCACTGCAGCGGACCTACTGGCCCAGGCCAGGCAGGTCTATTTTCAAAATGGTATAGAATACCGACTAGATAAAGATTATGACACATGGGCAACAGTTACGTATCATATTATTTAAACTTTTCGCCTACACAGTAGGCCTACACAATAGGCCTACACAATAGGCCTACACAGTAGGCCTACACAGTAGGCCTACACAATAGGCCTACACAATAGGCCTACACAATAGACCTACACAATAGGCCTACACAATAGGCCTACACAATAGGCCTACACAGTAGGCCTACACAATAGGCCTACACAATAGGCCTACACAATAGGCCTACACAATAGGCTTCTTTTTCCAGGGTTTGTGGACTGATTATATCTTTATCTCACTACTACACCTCCCGCCTCTGTATTTGACTGAAGAAGCCTACTGTGTAGGCGATATGTTTCATCAGTAAAGATACCCAACTGTTGCCCATCACAGGTAGGTTCAACTCACACCCACTCATGTACTTCTCTAGCATATTTTTTGAAGCTACGCAAGGTTTCAGCTTCAGTAGCGATGTTTCGCTCCTAGCATACGAAAAATCTTTTCAGCAATGTGACAAGCAGCATATTGTCAGACTCATAGGTGTCCTGTAGCTCGGTTGGTAGCGCACTCGCCTCACGCACTGAGGTCCGTGGTTCGACCCCCGGTACGATTGGAAACATTAGGACGTAACTCAAGAAATCGTACTGACACGATTGCAAACAAACCATACCACGGGTGGGGTTAGAACCCGCGGTCAGTACCTGGGTGTTAGTCGACTGGTGTGGGTCGCATCCTGGGACAAAATTGACTTAATTTACGGGAAATACTCTACATAAATAGAGTGGATAAATACATGAATGGGTGTGGGTGAGTGTGAGTTGGACCTGCCTAGCTTGTGCTACTAGGTCAGATGCTGTGCGCCTCCCTTAAGTGAATGTGACCTGACCTGACTAGGTTAAAGCATTGGCTTTCGCCGGTGGGAGAATTGGACCTGCCTCGCATGGGCCAGTAGGCCTGATGCAAACAAACCATACCACGGGTGGGGTTAGAACCCGCGGTCAGTACCTGGGTGTTAGTCGACTGGTGTGGGTCGCATCCTGGGACAAAATTGACTTAATTTACGGGAAATACTCTACATAAATAGAGTGGATAAATACATGAATGGGTGTGGGTGAGTGTGAGTTGGACCTGCCTAGCTTGTGCTACTAGGTCAGATGCTGTGCGCCTCCCTTAAGTGAATGTGACCTGACCTGACTAGGTTAAAGCATTGGCTTTCGCCGGTGGGAGAATTGGACCTGCCTCGCATGGGCCAGTAGGCCTGATGCAAACAAACCATACCACGGGTGGGGTTAGAACCCGCGGTCAGTACCTGGGTGTTAGTCGACTGGTGTGGGTCGCATCCTGGGACAAAATTGACTTAATTTACGGGAAATACTCTACATAAATAGAGCGGATAAATACATGAATGGGTGTGGGCGAGTGTGAGTTAGACCTGACCTGACTAGGTTAAAGCATTGGCTTTCGCCGGTGGGAGAATTGGACCTGCCTCGCATGGGCCAGTAGGCCTGATGCAGTGTTCCTTCTTATGTTCTCATAACAAGGGACTTTCTATATAGTAGTATGTCAGTGATGTCACCTATGGTCTGTATTGTAATAATATTGGTAGGATTACCGACAATATGTAAAGTAAAAGGACACAAGTGCAGCTAATGTGACTTTTATTGTGGCAACGTTTCGCTCTCCAGGAGCTATGTCAAGCCGTTACTTAACGGCTTGACATAGCTCCTGGAGAGCGAAACGTTGCCACAATAGAATGTCACATTAGTTATACTTGTGTCCTTTTACTTTACATATTGTCGGTATTGTATCGTGTACTGGTAGAAATAAAGATTATTATTATTATTATTATTATTATTATTATTATTATTATTATTGCTATTATTATTATTATTATTATTATTATTATTATTATTACTATTATTATTATTACTATTATTATTATTATTATTATTATTATTATTACTATTATTATTATTATTACTATTATTATTATTACTATTATTATTATTATTATTACTATTATTATTATTATTATTACTATTATTATTATTATTATTATTACTATTATTATTATTATGATTACTATTATTACTATTATTATTATTATTATTATTATTATTATTATTACTATTATTATTATTATTATTATTATTGTTATTATTATTATTATTATTATTATTATTGTTATTATTATTATTATTATTACTATTATTATTATTATTATTACTATTATTATTATTATTATTATTATTGTTATTATTATTATTATTATTACTATTATTATTATTATTATTATTATTATTATTATTACTATTATTATTATTACTATTATTATTATTATTATTATTACTATTATATTATTATTATTATTATTATTATTACTATTATTATTATTATTATTACTATTATTATTATTACTATTATTATTATTACTATTATTATTATCACTATTATTATTATTATTATTACTACTATTATTATTATTACTATTATTATTATTACTATATTATTATTATTATTACTATTATTATTATTATTACTATTATTATTATTATTATTATTATTATTATTACTATTATTATTATTATGATTACTATTATTACTATTATTATTATTATTATTATTATTATTATTATTACTATTATTATTATTATGATTATTATTATTACTATTATTATGATTATTATTATTATGATTATTATTATTATTATGATTATTATTATTATTATTATTATTATTATTATTATTATTATTATTATGATTATTATTATTATTATTAATTTACACAGTTTTGTCTGCCTAATAATGCTTCTTTTGTTCCATTTGGATTATTACGAGTTCTCTCATTTCTTTCATTTGTTGATCACCTTTCTTTCAGTCTTCACAATTCATATTTCCCGTCTTTGTATCCTTCCCCTAATTTATCTTTATAAGCGTCTTGAAGCCTTCTTTGAAGTTCATCTTTTGTCTGTGTCTTAATTTTCATTTCTTGTGTGTATGTGTACTCACCTATTTGTGGTTGCAGGGGTCGATTCACGGCTCCTGGTCGCGCCTCATCGCTGGTCGCTGCTAGGTTCGCATATGCAACTCTTGGGTATCTTTATTGAGGAAACGTTTCGCCCCACAGTGGCTTCATCAGTCCATACGAAGGAGAAACTTGAAGAACAGGAGGAGAATGAGGTAATCAGTCCCTCAACCTTGAGTCGATGTGGTCAGTCCATCAATCTTGAATAGAAGATTGATGGACTGACCACATCGACTCAAGGTTGAGGGACTGATTACATCGTCTTCAAGTCTCTTCTGCTTCTATCAACTTTTTTGTGCTCGACTGGGGAGGCCTGCTGTGTAGGCGAAACGTTTCGAAATAAAGATACCTAACTGTTGCATATGTGTCTTACCTAACAACAAAATCCATAAACCCTACCACGGGTGGGGTTAGAATCCGCGATCAGAGAGTCATGAAACTCCAGACCGACGCTTTAGCCACTGGGCCAGCTAGCTGCAATGTGGCTCTGGTTTGCAATTGTGTCTTACCATTCTGCGAGTCAAAAAAATCCATATCTGGCTGTAGTGGTCACAAAAGGAGCATCACGAATCCCTATTGATGATAGGTTGTGTGTGTAGGTTGGTATGTAGATAGTGGTAGAGGAGCGTGAAGATAGTGAAATAGGTTGTGTGTGTAGGTTATGTAGGTAGGGGTAGATATAGGAATGTGTAGTGAGATAGGTTGTGTGTAGGTTGGTATGTAGATAGTGGTAGAGGAGCGTGAAGATAGTGAAATAGGTTGTGTGTGTGTCTGGTGAGCGTTTACTAATACACGTTTAGTACAGGTATATTTACCCTGGCATGGAGGCACTCGTTGGTGACAGGACCCTGACAACCAGTGCCAAATATCTAGAGCAAGGACCTCATACTAGTCCTAGAAGGTTTGTCTTGGCTAGAAGAGTGTTAGTGGAGTATATGAGAATGAGTTAAGAATGAGTTAAGTTTTGACTTAGCAAGTTAGGTGGGGTCTAACCTGAGTATATTCACGGAGTTACTGGCTACTATTGTTATATTTATTTCTACAAGTACATGTATAAGGTATACAAGTACATGTACAAGGTATACAAGTACATGTACAAGGTATACATGTATAAGGAATACAAGAACATGTACAAGGTATACAAGTACATGTACAAGGTATACATGTACAAGGTATACAAGTACATGTACAAGGTATACAAGTACATGTACAAGGTATACAGACCATAGTTGACATCAGTGACATACTACTACATAGAAAGTCACTTGTTATGCTGAGCATTTCCCGCAAATTAAGTCAGTTTTGTCCCAGGATGCGACCCACACCAGTCCACTAACACCCAGGTACCTACTTTACTGATGGGTGAACACAGACAACCTGTGTAAGGAAATACGTCCGATATTTCCGCCCCTTCGCCGGGGATCGAACCCGGACCCTCACCGTGTGAAGCGAGAGCTTTGCCACCAGGCTAATGATTACCAAGGTAAGATAACTAATTGTTGATAATTAAGACACATGTGCAATAATTAGGCATCTTTACTGATAAACGTTTCGCCTACACAGGAGGCTTCTTCAGTCGAGTACACAGGATGTGGCAGAAGCAGTAGAGACGTGAAGACGATGTAATCAGTCCATCACCCTTGAAGACTTAGGAGTGCTTAGGAGGTTAAAATTCGCGAAAATTTTGTCACTCTGACTTTCTTGGGTTATCCCAGTTACTTTACACATATGCTGCTATGTATGATAATCTATGTAACTGTATTTGTGTATACCTAAATACACTAACTAGTCGACCGTGGCAGTGTTAAATACCTTCTCAACGATCTTGGTGACGAGTGGTGTTGCAGGTCCTCTGTGTTTGTTGACGGAGAGATTATAAGTCACGATATTCAGAGTTTGTTGTTGTTGACTTGTGTTGACTCAAGCCAAACTGTCTGTCAGAATGTTATTAAGTTTCATTGAACATTAAAATGGTATAAAATACCGACAGGTTGTTAGGTAAGACACATATGCAACAGTTAGGTATCTTTATTTCGAAATAAAGATACCTAACTGTTGCATATGTGTCTTACCTAACGAGTTTCATTGCGTTCGTGAAAGCGTTCATGAGTCTTCGAAATGCTTTCATCCCCCAGGTGTTTAAAGCAAACTGATGAGTCTATAATTCTTGGTGTGTGTACTAGCCTAATTCACCTAATTGTGGTTGCAGGGGTCGGTTCATAGCTCTTGGCCTCGCCACTTCAGTGGTCGTCACTAGGTCCACTCTCTCCCTGCTCCATGAGCTTTATCATATATCTTGTTAAAACTACATCATTTCCCAGATTATTCCACTTCCTGACAACTCTATGACTGAAGAAATACTTCCTAACATCCCTGTGATTCATCTGTGTCTTCAGCTTCCAATTGTGACCCCTTGTTACTGTGTCCAGTCTCTGGAACATCCTGTCCATACCCCTGTGTGTGTGTGTGTGTGTGTGTGTGTGTGTGTGTGTGTGTGTGTGTGTGTGTGTTGGAATTAAGATGGCAGTCTCTGATACGAAGTAAATTAGGAAGTATTCTGAGGCGTTCAGAAAATTGGAGCGAGTTGTGGAGATTGACGTGGTTGAGGCAAGAGGATCCTCAGCTCCTGAGGATCCTCATCAGCTGAGGATCCTCGTCAGCTGAGGATCCTCAATAGCTGAGGATCCTCAGAAGCTGAGAAGTACATGAGCTGAAGTGTGTTCATGTGCTTGCTACTGAGGTGTCCGGAAACAAAGTCAGTGGAAAAAAAGTCAAAATTTTGGCCAGGAAAAAAGTCCCATTAGATTAGGTTTTGACTTTTTTTTCTGTGACTTATTTTCCTGTAACTTTTTCATGTTACTTTTCCCGTCATTTTTTCCTGTGATTTTTTTCCAGGATCAGCTACTAAATGGCGTATTTAGTTGAATGAGTAAGACTTGTAAACACCGGGCGAAACGTTGCACAACGTCTCAGGCCACCAGAGATGTTGAACATTAAAATGGTATAAAATACCGACAGGTTGTTAGGTAAGACACATATGCAACAGTTAGGTATCTTTATTTCGAAACGTTTCGCCTACACAGTAGACTTCTTCAGTCGCGTACAGAAAAGTTGATAGAAGCAGAAGAGACTTGAAGACGATGTAATCAGTCCAGACTACGGAACAATGCTCTTCTCCAGACTGAGGGACTGACCACCTCAAAACTTTAAGGGTGATGGACTGATTACATCGTCTTCAAGTCTCTTCTGCTTCTTTCAACTTTTCTGTACTCGACTGAAGAAGCCTACTGTGTAGGCGAAACGTTTCGAAATAAAGATACCTAACTATTCCATGTGTGTGTCACCAGAGATGTTGCACACGTGTCTAATTTTCGTGGAAGATGTTCTTCTGAGTACTTATATAACCTAGAGTTGCTTCCCCAGGGCACTGATGTTCCTATTGTAACAAAGTCCGGGAAATTTCAAGATGGAATTGTTTTAAGGATTCCCTAGAACTTTCTTGGTATAAACCTTGGTAATTGATACGAAAAATTGGTGAAGACACGCAAGTAAACACTTGGACACGTTTTTGGTGGGGCTTTTGTTTGTTGGTGGTGCCTTTGTTGGTTGGACTTTTGTGTACTGGTGGTGTCTTTGTTGGTTGGACTTTTGTGTACTGGTGGTGCCTTTGTTGGTTGGACTTTTGTGTACTGGTGGTGTCTTTGTTTACTGGTGGTGCTTTTGTTTGCTTCTGCTGCTGGTGCTTTTTTTCCCTGAGAGCCTTTTATTCCTATTCCGAGAGCCATTCTTTCCTGAGTTAGGGACTTTTGCTTCCCGTGCTGAGAACACAGGTCTCAGAATGAGAATACAGTTCTCAATACTAACATATTTCTCATTAATAACCACAATCTTTAAAGTGGTAGAGGGATAAGCCAGTGGAAGGCCTCGGTCAGATCACCAAAAGCTCCAGTGGCGGGTCATTATATGACTAAGACCCGCGTCAGGTACATGGGCAATGATTGTCCTGCCCCTGATTAGCATTCGCAAGGAGTGTTAGGCAGAGAGGGGGAAATCAGGTGCTAATCGTAATTGCATTGTAAACGATTCCGTGACTGAGAGGGAGATCAGGAACGTCTGTTGTCATCCTGAGTGTATTGCTAGTCGCTGGTGTTGGGAATTGTGTACTCATCTGGTTGTGGTTGCAGGGGTCGAGTCATAGCTCCTGGCCCCGCCTCTTCACTGGTCGATGCTGGGAGTGTGTGATTGTAGGTGTGTGTACTCATCTGGTTGTGGTTGAAGAGGTCGAGTCATAGCTCCTGGCCCCGCCTCTTCACTGGTCGATGCTGGGAGTGTGTGATTGTAGGTGTGTGTACTCATCTGGTTGTGGTTGAAGAGGTCGAGTCATAGCTCCTGGCCCCGCCTCTTCACTGGTCGATGCTGGGAGTGTGTGATTGTAGGTGTGTGTACTCATCTGGTTGTGGTTGAAGAGGTCGAGTCATAGCTCCTGGCCCCGCCTCTTCACTGGTAGCTACTGGGAGTGTGTGATTGTAGGTGTGTGTACTCATCTGGTTGTGGTTGAAGAGGTCGAGTCACAGCTCCTGGCCTTGACAGGAGGCAATTTAATTGATAGACTACGCTTACCTTGGGGAAGAGAGAGAGAGAGAGAGAGAGAGAGAGAGAGAGAGAGAGAGAGAGAGAGAGTTGGAATATCATGCAAAGACAGACAGGAAAACAGTGGCAATGAGAAGAATAAACCAAATACACAACAAAGACAAAAGCAACAACAGTGTTGGGACCATCAGTAACACAGTGTTGGGACCACCAGTAACACAGTGTTGGGACCACCAGTAACACAGTGTTGGGACCATCAGTAACACAGTGTTGGGACCATCAGTAACACAGTGTTGGGACCACCAGTAACACAGTGTTGGGACCACCAGTAACACAGTGTTGGGACCATCAGTAACACAGTGTTGGGACCATCAGTAACACAGTGTTGGGACCACCAGTAACACAGTGTTGGGACCATCAGTAACACAGTGTTGGGACCATCAGTAACACAGTGTTGGGACCACCAGTAACACAGTGTTGGGACCACCAGTAACACAGTGTTGGGACCATCAGTAACACAGTGTTGGGACCATCAGTAACACAGTGTTGGGACCACCAGTAACACAGTGTTGGGACCACCAGTAACACAGTGTTGGGACCACCAGTAACACAGTGTTGGGACCATCAGTAACACAGTGTTGGGACCATCAGTAACACAGTGTTGGGACCATCAGTAGGACAGTGTTGGGACCACCAGTAACACAGTGTTGGGACCATCAGTAACACAGTGTTGGGACCATCAGTAACACAGTGTTGGGACCACCAGTAACACAGTGTTGGGACCATCAGTAACACAGTGTTGGGACCACCAGTAACACAGTGTTGGGACCACCAGTAACACAGTGTTGGGACCACCAGTAACACAGTGTTGGGACCATCAGTAACACAGTGTTGGGACCACCAGTAACACAGTGTTGGGACCATCAGTAACACAGTGTTGGGACCACCAGTAACACAGTGTTGGGACCACCAGTAACACAGTGTTGGGACCACCAGTAACACAGTGTTGGGACCACCAGTAACACAGTGTTGGGACCATCAGTAACACAGTGTTGGGACCATCAGTAACACAGTGTTGGGACCATCAGTAACACAGTGTTGGGACCATCAGTAACACAGTGTTGGGACCATCAGTAACACAGTGTTGGGACCATCAGTAACACAGTGTTGGGACCATCAGTAACACAGTGTTGGGACCATCAGTAACACAGTGTTGGGACCATCAGTAACACAGTGTTGGGACCATCAGTAACACAGTGTTGGGACCATCAGTAACACAGTGTTGGGACCACCAGTAACACAGTGTTGGGACCACCAGTAACACAGTGTTGGGACCACCAGTAACACAGTGTTGGGACCATCAGTAACACAGTGTTGGGGACCAGTGTTCAGTAACACAGTGTTGGGACCATCAGTAACACAGTGTTGGGACCATCAGTAACACAGTGTTGGGACCATCAGTAACACAGTGTTGGGGTAACACAGTGTTCAGTAACACAGTGTTGGGACCATCAGTAACACAGTGTTGGGACCATCAGTAACACAGTGTTGGGACCATCAGTAACACAGTGTTGGACCACCAGTAACACAGTGTTGGGACCACCAGTAACACAGTGTTGGGACCATCAGTAACACAGTGTTGGGACCATCAGTAACACAGTGTTGGGACCATCAGTAACACAGTGTTGGGACCATCAGTAACACAGTGTTGGGACCACCAGTAACACAGTGTTGGGACCATCAGTAACACAGTGTTGGGACCACCAGTAACACAGTGTTGGGACCATCAGTAACACAGTGTTGGGACCACCAGTAACACAGTGTTGGGACCATCAGTAACACAGTGTTGGGACCACCAGTAACACAGTGTTGGGACCACCAGTAACACAGTGTTGGGACCATCAGTAACACAGTGTTGGGACCACCAGTAACACAGTGTTGGGACCATCAGTAACACAGTGTTGGGACCACCAGTAACACAGTGTTGGGACCATCAGTAACACAGTGTTGGGACCATCAGTAACACAGTGTTGGGACCATCAGTAACACAGTGTTGGGACCATCAGTAACACAGTGTTGGGACCATCAGTAACACAGTGTTGGGACCACCAGTAACACAGTGTTGGGACCACCAGTAACACAGTGTTGGGACCATCAGTAACACAGTGTTGGGACCATCAGTAACACAGTGTTGGGACCACCAGTAACACAGTGTTGGGACCATCAGTAACACAGTGTTGGGACCACCAGTAACACAGTGTTGGGACCACCAGTAACACAGTGTTGGGACCATCAGTAACACAGTGTTGGGACCACCAGTAGGACAGTGTTGGGACCATCAGTAACACAGTGTTGGGACCATCAGTAACACAGTGTTGGGACCATCAGTAACACAGTGTTGGGACCACACAGTGTTGGGACCATCAGTAACACAGTGTTGGGACCATCAGTAACACAGTGTTGGGACCATCAGTAACACAGTGTTGGGACCATCAGTAACACAGTAACACAGTGTTGGGACCACCAGTAACACAGTGTTGGGACCATCAGTAACACAGTGTTGGGACCATCAGTAACACAGTGTTGGGACCACCAGTAACACAGTGTTGGGACCATCAGTAACACAGTGTTGGGACCATCAGTAACACAGTGTTGGGACCATCAGTAACACAGTGTTGGGACCATCAGTAACACAGTGTTGGGACCACCAGTAACACAGTGTTGGGACCATCAGTAACACAGTGTTGGGACCATCAGTAACACAGTGTTGTGACCAGTAACACAGTACCACACAGTGTTGGGACCATCAGTAACACAGTGTTGGGACCATCAGTAACACAGTGTTGGGACCATCAGTATCTCAGTGTTGGGACCATCAGTAACACAGTGTTGGGACCATCAGTAACACAGTGTTGGGACCATCAGTAACACAGTGTTGGGACCATCAGTAACACAGTGTTGGGACCATCAGTAACACAGTGTTGGGACCATCAGACACATCAGTAACACAGTGTTGGGACCATCAGTAGCACAGTGTTGGGACCATCAGTAACACAGTGTTGGGATCATCAGTAACACAGTGTTAGGACCACCAGTAACACAGTGTTGGGACCATCAGTAACACAGTGTTGGGACCATCAGTAACACAGTGTTGGGACCATCAGTAACACAGTGTTGGGACCACCAGTAACACAGTGTTGGGACCATCAGTAACACAGTGTTGGGACCATCAGTAACACAGTGTTGGGACCATCAGTAACACAGTGTTGGGACCATCAGTAACACAGTGTTGGGACCATCAGTAACACAGTGTTGGGACCATCAGTAACACAGTGTTGGGACCATCAGTAACACAGTGTTGGGACCATCAGTAACACAGTGTTGGGACCATCAGTAACACAGTGTTGGGACCATCAGTAACACAGTGTTGGGACCATCAGTAACACAGTGTTGGGACCACCAGTAACACAGTGTTGGGACCATCAGTAACACAGTGTTGGGACCAGTAACACAGTAACACAGTGTTGGGACCATCAGTAACACAGTGTTGGGACCACCAGTAACACAGTGTTGGGACCACCAGTAACACAGTGTTGGGACCATCAGTAACACAGTGTTGGGACCATCAGTAACACAGTGTTGGGACCATCAGTAACACAGTGTTGGGACCATCAGTAACATAGTGTTGGGACCATCAGTAACACAGTGTTGGGACCATCAGTAACACAGTGTTGGGACCATCAGTAACACAGTGTTGGGACCATCAGTAACACAGTGTTGGGACCATCAGTAACACAGTGTTGGGACCCAGTAACACAGTGTTGGGACCATCAACACAGTGTTGGGACCACCAGTAACACAGTGTTGGGACCATCAGTAACACAGTGTTGGGACCATCAGTAACACAGTGTTGGGACCACCAGTAACACAGTGTTGGGACCACACAGTGTTGGGACCACAGTAACACAACACAGTGTTGGGACCATCAGTAACACAGTGTTGGGACCATCAGTAACACAGTGTTGGGACCACCAGTAACACAGTGTTGGGACCATCAGTAACACAGTGTTGGGACCATCAGTAACACAGTGTTGGGACCATCAGTAACACAGTGTTGGGACCATCAGTAACACAGTGTTGGGACCACCAGTAACACAGTGTTGGGACCATCACAGTGTTGGGACCATCAGTAACACAGTGTTGGGACCATCAGTAACACAGTGTTGGGACCATCAGTAACACAGTGTTGGGACCATCAGTAACACAGTGTTGGGACCATCAGTAACACAGTGTTGTAACACAGTGTTGGGACCATCAGTAACACAGTGTTGGGACCACCAGTAACACAGTGTTGGGACCATCAGTAACACAGTGTTGGGACCAGCAGTAACACAGTGTTGGGACCATCAGTAACACAGTGTTGGGACCAGTAACACAGTAACACAGTGTTGGGACCACCAGTAACACAGTGTTGGGACCATCAGTAACACAGTGTTGGGACCACCAGTAACACAGTGTTGGGACCACCAGTAACACAGTGTTGGGACCATCAGTAACACAGTGTTGGGACCATCAGTAACACAGTGTTGGGACCATCAGTAACACAGTGTTGGGACCATCAGTAGGACAGTGTTGGGACCATCAGTAACACAGTGTTGGGACCATCAGTAACACAGTGTTGGGACCATCAGTAACACAGTGTTGGGACCATCAGTAACACAGTGTTGGGACCATCAGTAACACAGTGTTGGGACCATCAGTAACACAGTGTTGGGACCATCAGTAACACAGTGTTGGGACCATCAGTAACACAGTGTTGGGACCACCAGTAACACAGTGTTGGGACCACAGTAACACAGTGTTCAGTAACACAGTGTTGGGACCATCAGTAACACAGTGTTGGGACCATCAGTAACACAGTGTTGGGACCATCAGTAACACAGTGTTGGGACCATCAGTAACACAGTGTTGGGACCATCAGTAACACAGTGTTGGGACCATCAGTAACACAGTGTTGGGACCATCAGTAACACAGTGTTGGGACCATCAGTAACACAGTGTTGGGACCATCAGTAACACAGTGTTGGGACCATCAGTAACACAGTGTTGGGACCATCAGTAACACAGTGTTGGGACCATCAGTAACACAGTGTTGGGACCATCAGTAGGACAGTGTTGGGACCATCAGTAACACAGTGTTGGGACCATCAGTAACACAGTAACACAGTGTTGGGACCATCAGTAACACAGTGTTGGGACCATCAGTAACACAGTGTTGGGACCATCAGTAACACAGTGTTGGGACCATCAGTAGGACAGTGTTGGGACCATCAGTAACACAGTGTTGGGACCATCAGTAACACAGTGTTGGGACCATCAGTAACACAGTGTTGGGACCATCAGTAACACAGTGTTGGGACCACCAGTAACACAGTGTTGGGACCAGTAACACAGTGTTGGGACCATCAGTAACACAGTGTTGGGACCATCAGTAACACAGTGTTGGGACCATCAGTAACACAGTGTTGGGACCATCAGTAACACAGTGTTGGGACCATCAGTAACACAGTGTTGGGACCATCAGTAACACAGTGTTGGGACCATCAGTAACACAGTGTTGGGACCATCAGTAGGACAGTGTTGGGACCATCAGTAACACAGTGTTGGGACCATCAGTAACACAGTGTTGGGACCACCAGTAACACAGTGTTGGGACCATCAGTAACACAGTGTTGGGACCATCAGTAACACAGTGTTGGGACCATCAGTAACACAGTGTTGGGACCAGTAGGACAGTAACACAGTGTTGGGACCATCAGTAACACAGTGTTGGAACCATCAGTAACACAGTGTTGGGACCATCAGTAACACAGTGTTGGGACCATCAGTAACACAGTGTTGGGACCATCAGTAACACAGTGTTGGGACCATCAGTAACACAGTGTTGGGACCATCAGTAACACAGTGTTGGGACCATCAGTAACACAGTGTTGGGACCATCAGTAACACAGTGTTGGGACCACCAGTAACACAGTACCATCACAGTGTTGGGACCATCAGTAACACAGTGTTGGGACCATCAGTAACACAGTGTTGGGACCATCAGTAACACAGTGTTGGGACCATCAGTAACACAGTGTTGGGACCATCAGTAACACAGTGTTGGGACCATCAGTAACACAGTGTTGGGACCATCAGTAACACAGTGTTGGGACCATCAGTAACACAGTGTTGGGACCATCAGTAACACAGTGTTGGGACCATCAGTAACACAGTGTTGGGACCATCAGTAACACAGTGTTGGGACCATCAGTAACACAGTGTTGGGACCATCAGTAACACAGTGTTGGGACCATCAGTAACACAGTGTTGGGACCATCAGTAACACAGTGTTGGGACCATCAGTAACACAGTGTTGGGACCATCAGTAACACAGTGTTGGGACCATCAGTAACACAGTGTTGGGACCATCAGTGGGACCATCAGTAGGACAGTGTTGGGACCATCAGTAACACAGTGTTGGGACCATAACACAGTAACACAGTGTTGGGACCATCAGTAACACAGTGTTGGGACCATCAGTAGGACAGTGTTGGGACCATCAGTAACACAGTGTTGGGACCATCAGTAACACAGTGTTGGACCATCAGACACATCAGTAACACAGTGTTGGGACCATCAGTAACACAGTGTTGGGACCATCAGTAACACAGTGTTGGGACCATCAGTAACACAGTGTTGGGACCATCAGTAACACAGTGTTGGGACCATCAGTAACACAGTGTTGGGACCATCAGTAACACAGTGTTGGGACCATCAGTAACACAGTGTTGGGACCAGTAACACAGTGTTGGGAACACAGTGTTGGGACCAGTAACACAGTAACACAGTGTTGGGACCATCAGTAACACAGTGTTGGGACCATCAGTAACACAGTGTTGGGACCAACAGTAACACAGTGTTGGGACCATCAGTAACACAGTGTTGGGACCATCAGTAACACAGTGTTGGGACCATCAGTAACACAGTGTTGGGACCATCAGTAACACAGTGTTGGGACCATCAGTAACACAGTGTTGGGACCATCAGTAACACAGTGTTGGGACCATCAGTAAGACAGTGTTGGGACCATCAGTAACACAGTGTTGGGACCAGCAGTAACACAGTGTTGGGACCAGCAGTAACACAGTGTTGGGACCATCAGTACCACAGTGTTGGGACCATCAGTAACACAGTGTTGGGACCATCAGTAGTGTTGGGACCACAGTGTTGGGACCATCAGTAACACAGTGTTGGGACCACAGTAACACAGTGTTCAGTAACACAGTGTTGGGACCATCAGTAACACAGTGTTGGGACCATCAGTAACACAGTGTTGGGACCATCAGTAACACAGTGTTGGGACCATCAGTAACACAGTGTTGGGACCATCAGTAACACAGTGTTGTTACCATCAGTAACAAAGTGTTGGGACCATCAGTAACACAGTGTTGTTACCATCAGTAACACAGTGTTTTGACCATCAGTAACACAGTGTTGGGACCATCAGTAACACAGTGTTGGGACCATCAGTAACACAGTGTTGGGTCAGTTGGGACCATCAGTAACACAGTGTTGGGACCATCAGTAACACAGTGTTGGGACCATCAGTAACACAGTGTTGGGACCATCAGTAACACAGTGTTGGGACCATCAGTAACACAGTAACACAGTGTTGGGACCATCAGTAACACAGTGTTGGGACCATCAGTAACACAGTGTTGGGACCATCAGTAACACAGTGTTGGGACCACCATCAGTAACACAGTGTTGGGACCATCAGTAACACAGTGTTGGGACCATCAGTAACACAGTGTTGGGACCATCAGTAACACAGTGTTGGGACCATCAGTAACACAGTGTTGGGACCATCAGTAACACAGTGTTGGGACCATCAGTAACACAGTGTTGGGACCAGCAGTAACACAGTGTTGGGACCATCAGTAACACAGTGTTGGGACCATCAGTAACACAGTGTTGGGACCATGGGACCATCAGTAACACAGTGTTGGGACCATCAGTAACACAGTGTTGGGACCATCAGTAACACAGTGTTGGGACCATCAGTAACACAGTGTTGGGACCATCAGTAACACAGTGTTGGGACCATCAGTAACACAGTGTTGGGACCATCAGTAACACAGTGTTGGGACCACCAGTAACACAGTGTTGGGACCATCAGTAACACAGTGTTGGGACCATAACACAGTAACACAGTGTTGGGACCATCAGTAACACAGTGTTGGGACCATCAGTAACACAGTGTTGGGACCATCAGTAACACAGTGTTGGGACCATCAGTAACACAGTGTTGGGACCATCAGTAACACAGTGTTGGGACCATCAGTAACACAGTGTTGGGACCATCAGTAACACAGTGTTGGGACCATCAGTAACACAGTGTTGGGACCATCAGTAACACAGTGTTGGGACCATCAGTAACACAGTGTTGGGACCATCAGTAACACAGTGTTGGGACCATCAGTAACACAGTGTTGGGACCATCAGTAACACAGTGTTGGGACCACCAGTAACACAGTGTTGGGACCAGTAACACAGTAACACAGTGTTGGGACCATCAGTAACACAGTGTTGGGACCATCAGTAACACAGTGTTGGGACCATCAGTAACACAGTGTTGGGACCACCATCAGTAACACAGTGTTGGGACCATCAGTAACACAGTGTTGGGACCATCAGTAACACAGTGTTGGGACCATCAGTAATCACAGTGTTGGGACCATCAGTAACACAGTGTTGGGACCATCAGTAACACAGTGTTGGGACCATCAGTAACACAGTGTTGGGACCATCAGTAACACAGTGTTGGGACCATCAGTAACACAGTGTTGGGACCATCAGTAACACAGTGTTGGGACCATCAGTAACACAGTGTTGGGACCATCAGTAACACAGTGTTGGGACCATCAGTAACACAGTGTTGGGACCATCAGTAACACAGTGTTGGGACCATCAGTAACACAGTGTTGGGACCACCAGTAACACAGTGTTGGGACCATCAGTAACACAGTGTTGGGACCATCAGTAACACAGTGTTGGGACCATCAGTAACACAGTGTTGGGACCATCAGTAACACAGTGTTGGGTCAGTAACACAGTGTTGGGACCATCAGTAACACAGTGTTGGGACCATCAGTAACACAGTGTTGGGACCATCAGTAACACAGTGTTGGGACCATCAGTAGGACAGTGTTGGGACCATCAGACACAGTGTTGGGACCATCAGTAACACAGTGTTGGGACCATCAGTAACACAGTGTTGGGACCATCAGTAACACAGTGTTGGGACCATCAGTAACACAGTGTTGGGACCATCAGTAACACAGTGTTGGGACCATCAGTAACACAGTGTTGGGACCATCAGTAACACAGTGTTGGGACCATCAGTAACACAGTGTTGGGACCATCAGTAACACAGTGTTGGGACCATCAGTAACACAGTGTTGGGACCATCAGTAACACAGTGTTGGGACCACCAGTAACACAGTGTTGGGACCATCAGTAACACAGTGTTGGGACCATCAGTAACACAGTGTTGGGACCATCAGTAACACAGTGTTGGGACCATCAGTAGGACAGTGTTGGGACCATCAGTAACACAGTGTTGGGACCACCAGTAACACAGTGTTGGGACCATCAGTAACACAGTGTTGGGACCATCAGTAACACAGTGTTGGGACCATCAGTAACACAGTGTTGGGACCATCAGTAACACAGTGTTGGGACCATCAGTAACACAGTGTTGGGACCATCAGTAACACAGTGTTGGGACCACCAGTAACACAGTGTTGGGACCACCAGTAACACAGTGTTGGGACCATCAGTAACACAGTGTTGGGACCATCAGTAACACAGTGTTGGGACCATCAGTAACACAGTGTTGGGACCATCAGTAACACAGTGTTGGGACCATCAGTAACACAGTGTTGGGACCATCAGTAACACAGTGTTGGGACCATCAGTAGGACAGTGTTGGGACCATCAGTAACACAGTGTTGGGACCATCAGTAACACAGTGTTGGGACCACCAGTAACACAGTGTTGGGACCATCAGTAACACAGTGTTGGGACCATCAGTAACACAGTGTTGGGACCACCAGTAACAGTGTTGGGACCATCAGTAACACAGTGTTGGGACCATCAGTAGGACAGTGTTGGGACCATCAGTAGGACAGTGTTGGGACCATCAGTAACACAGTGTTGGGACCATCAGTAACACAGTGTTGGGACCATCAGTAGGACAGTGTTGGGACCATCAGTAACACAGTGTTGGGACCATCAGTAACACAGTGTTGGGACCATCAGTAACACAGTGTTGGGACCATCAGTAGGACAGTGTTGGGACCATCAGTAACACAGTGTTGGGACCATCAGTAACACAGTGTTGGGACCATCAGTAACACAGTGTTGGGACCATCAGTAGGACAGTGTTGGGACCATCAGTAGGACAGTGTTGGGACCATCAGTAACACAGTGTTGGGACCATCAGTAGGACAGTGTTGGGACCATCAGTAGGACAGTGTTGGGACCATCAGTAGGACAGTGTTGGGACCATCAGTAGGACAGTGTTGGGACCATCAGTAGGACAGTGTTGGGACCATCAGTAGGACAGTGTTGGGACCATCAGTAACACAGTGTTGGGACCATCAGTAGGACAGTGTTGGGACCATCAGTAACACAGTGTTGGGACCATCAGTAGGACAGTGTTGGGACCATCAGTAACACAGTGTTGGGACCATCAGTAACACAGTGTTGGGACCATCAGTAACACAGTGTTGGGACCATCAGTAACACAGTGTTGGGACCACCAGTAACACAGTGTTGGGACCACCAGTAACACAGTGTTGGGACCATCAGTAACACAGTGTTGGGACCACCAGTAACACAGTGTTGGGACCACCAGTAACACAGTGTTGGGACCATCAGTAACACAGTGTTGGGACCACCAGTAACACAGTGTTGGGACCATCAGTAACACAGTGTTGGGACCATCAGTAACACAGTGTTGGGACCATCAGTAACACAGTGTTGGGACCATCAGTAGGACAGTGTTGGGACCATCAGTAACACAGTGTTGGGACCATCAGTAACACAGTGTTGGGACCATCAGTAGGACAGTGTTGGGACCATCAGTAACACAGTGTTGGGACCATCAGTAGGACAGTGTTGGGACCATCAGTAGGACAGTGTTGGGACCACCAGTAACACAGTGTTGGGACCATCAGTAACACAGTGTTGGGACCATCAGTAACACAGTGTTGGGACCATCAGTAGGACAGTGTTGGGACCATCAGTAACACAGTGTTGGGACCATCAGTAACACAGTGTTGGGACCATCAGTAACACAGTGTTGGGACCATCAGTAGGACAGTGTTGGGACCATCAGTAGGACAGTGTTGGGACCATCAGTAACACAGTGTTGGGACCATCAGTAGGACAGTGTTGGGACCATCAGTAGGACAGTGTTGGGACCATCAGTAACACAGTGTTGGGACCATCAGTAACACAGTGTTGGGACCATCAGTAACACAGTGTTGGGACCATCAGTAACACAGTGTTGGGACCATCAGTAACACAGTGTTGGGACCATCAGTAACACAGTGTTGGGACCATCAGTAACACAGTGTTGGGACCATCAGTAACACAGTGTTGGGACCATCAGTAACACAGTGTTGGGACCATCAGTAACACAGTGTTGGGACCACCAGTAACACAGTGTTGGGACCATCAGTAGGACAGTGTTGGGACCATCAGTAACACAGTGTTGGGACCATCAGTAGGACAGTGTTGGGACCATCAGTAGGACAGTGTTGGGACCATCAGTAACACAGTGTTGGGACCATCAGTAACACAGTGTTGGGACCATCAGTAACACAGTGTTGGGACCATCAGTAACACAGTGTTGGGACCATCAGTAACACAGTGTTGGGACCATCAGTAGGACAGTGTTGGGACCATCAGTAACACAGTGTTGGGACCATCAGTAGGACAGTGTTGGGACCATCAGTAGGACAGTGTTGGGACCATCAGTAGGACAGTGTTGGGACCATCAGTAACACAGTGTTGGGACCATCAGTAACACAGTGTTGGGACCATCAGTAACACAGTGTTGGGACCATCAGTAACACAGTGTTGGGACCATCAGTAACACAGTGTTGGGACCATCAGTAACACAGTGTTGGGACCATCAGTAGGACAGTGTTGGGACCATCAGTAGGACAGTGTTGGGACCATCAGTAGGACAGTGTTGGGACCATCAGTAACACAGTGTTGGGACCATCAGTAACACAGTGTTGGGACCATCAGTAACACAGTGTTGGGACCATCAGTAGGACAGTGTTGGGACCATCAGTAACACAGTGTTGGGACCATCAGTAGGACAGTGTTGGGACCATCAGTAGGACAGTGTTGGGACCATCAGTAGGACAGTGTTGGGACCACCAGTAACACAGTGTTGGGACCATCAGTAGGACAGTGTTGGGACCATCAGTAACACAGTGTTGGGACCATCAGTAGGACAGTGTTGGGACCATCAGTAACACAGTGTTGGGACCATCAGTAGGACAGTGTTGGGACCATCAGTAACACAGTGTTGGGACCATCAGTAGGACAGTGTTGGGACCATCAGTAGGACAGTGTTGGGACCATCAGTAACACAGTGTTGGGACCATCAGTAACACAGTGTTGGGACCACCAGTAACACAGTGTTGGGACCATCAGTAACACAGTGTTGGGACCATCAGTAGGACAGTGTTGGGACCATCAGTAGGACAGTGTTGGGACCATCAGTAGGACAGTGTTGGGACCATCAGTAACACAGTGTTGGGACCACCAGTAACACAGTGTTGGGACCATCAGTAACACAGTGTTGGGACCATCAGTAACACAGTGTTGGGACCATCAGTAGGACAGTGTTGGGACCATCAGTAACACAGTGTTGGGACCATCAGTAGGACAGTGTTGGGACCATCAGTAGGACAGTGTTGGGACCATCAGTAACACAGTGTTGGGACCATCAGTAGGACAGTGTTGGGACCATCAGTAACACAGTGTTGGGACCATCAGTAGGACAGTGTTGGGACCATCAGTAGGACAGTGTTGGGACCACCAGTAACACAGTGTTGGGACCACCAGTAACACAGTGTTGGGACCATCAGTAACACAGTGTTGGGACCATCAGTAACACAGTGTTGGGACCATCAGTAACACAGTGTTGGGACCATCAGTAGGACAGTGTTGGGACCATCAGTAACACAGTGTTGGGACCATCAGTAGGACAGTGTTGGGACCATCAGTAGGACAGTGTTGGGACCATCAGTAGGACAGTGTTGGGACCATCAGTAGGACAGTGTTGGGACCACCAGTAACACAGTGTTGGGACCATCAGTAGGACAGTGTTGGGACCATCAGTAGGACAGTGTTGGGACCACCAGTAACACAGTGTTGGGACCATCAGTAGGACAGTGTTGGGACCACCAGTAACACAGTGTTGGGACCATCAGTAACACAGTGTTGGGACCATCAGTAGGACAGTGTTGGGACCACCAGTAACACAGTGTTGGGACCATCAGTAGGACAGTGTTGGGACCATCAGTAACACAGTGTTGGGACCATCAGTAGGACAGTGTTGGGACCATCAGTAACACAGTGTTGGGACCATCAGTAACACAGTGTTGGGACCATCAGTAACACAGTGTTGGGACCATCAGTAGGACAGTGTTGGGACCACCAGTAACACAGTGTTGGGACCATCAGTAGGACAGTGTTGGGACCATCAGTAACACAGTGTTGGGACCATCAGTAACACAGTGTTGGGACCATCAGTAACACAGTGTTGGGACCATCAGTAGGACAGTGTTGGGACCACCAGTAACACAGTGTTGGGACCATCAGTAGGACAGTGTTGGGACCACCAGTAAGACAGTGTTGGGACCATCAGTAGGACAGTGTTGGGACCACCAGTAAGACAGTGTTGGGACCACCAGTAACAGTGTTGGGACCACCAGTAAGACAGTGTTGGGGCCATCAGTAGGACAGTGTTGGGACTACCAGTAAGACAGTGTTAGGACCATCAGTAGGACAGTGCTGGGACAGTGTTGGGACCACCAGTGGGACAGTGTTGGGACCATCAGTAAGACAGTGTAGGGACCACCAGTAAGACAGCGTTGGGACCATCAGTAGGACAGTTTTGGGACCACCAGTAAGACAGTGTTGGGACCACCAGTAAGACAGTGTTGGGACCATCAGTAGGACAGTGTTGGGACCACCAGTAGGACAGTGTTGGGACCATCAGTAGGACAGTGTTGGGACCACCAGTAAGACAGTATTGGGACCATCAGTAGGACAGTGTTGGGACCACCAGTAGGACAGTATTGGGACCATCAGTAGGACAGTGTTGGGACCACCAGCAGGACAGTGTTGGGACCACCAGTAGGACAGTGTTGGGACCATCAGTAGGACAGTGTTGGGACCACCAGTAAGACAGTGTTGGGACCATCAGTAGGACAGTGTTGGGACCACCAGTAGGACAGTGTTGGGACCATCAGTAGGACAGTGTTAGGACCACCAGTAGGACAGTGTTGGAGCCATCAGTAGGACAAGTGTTGGGACCATCAGTAGGACAGTGTTGGGACCACCAGTAGGACAGTGTTGGGACCATCAGTAGGACAGTGTTGGGACCACCAGTAAGACAGTGTTGGGACCATCAGTAGGACAGCGTTGGGACCACCAGTAACACAGTGTTGGACTATCAGTAGGACAGTGCTGGGACCATCAGTAAGACAGTGTTGGGACCATCAGTAGGACAGTGTTGGGACCATCAGTAACACAGTGTTGGGACCATCAGTAGGACAGTGCTGGGACCATCAGTAAGACAGTGTTGGGACCATCAGTAGGACAGTGTTGGGACCATCAGTAACACAGTGTTGGGACCATCAGTAGGACAGTGTTGGGACCATCAGTAGGACAGTGTTGGGACCACCAGTAACACAGTGTTGGGACCACCAGTAACACAGTGTTGGGACCACCAGTAACACAGTGTTGGGACCACCAGTAACACAGTGTTGGGACCATCAGTAGGACAGTGTTGGGACCATCAGTAGGACAGTGTTGGGACCACCAGTAACACAGTGTTGGGACCACCAGTAAGACAGTGTTGGGACCATCAGTAGGACAGTGTTGGGACCACCAGTAACACAGTGTTGGGACCATCAGTAGGACAGTGCTGGGACCATCAGTAGGACAGTGCTGGGACCACCAGTAAGACAATGTTGGGACCATCAGTAGGACAGTGTTGGGACCACCAGTAAGACAGCGTTGGGACCACCAGTAAGACAGTGTTGGGACCATCAGTAGGACAGTGTTGGGACTACCAGTAAGACAGTGTTAGGACCATCAGTAGGACAGTGTTGGGACAGTGTTGGGACCACCAGTAAGACAGCGTTGGGACCATCAGTAGGACAGTTTTGGGACCACCAGTAAGACAGTATTGGGACCATCAGTAGGACAGTGTTGGGACCACCAGTAGGACAGTATTGGGACCATCAGTAGGACAGTGTTGGGACCACCAGTAGGACAGTGTTGGGACCATCAGTAGGACAGTGTTTTGACCACCAGTAGGACAGTGTTGGAGCCATCAGTAGGACAGTGTTGGGACCACTAGTAGGACAGTGTTGGGACCATCAGTAGGACAGTGTTAGGACCACCAGTAAGACAGTGTTGGGACCATCAGTAGGACAGTGTTGGGACCACCAGTAAGACAGTGTTGGGACCATCAGTAGGGCAGTGTTAGAACCACCAGTAAGACAGTGTTGGGACCACCAGTAAGACAGTGTTGGGACCACCAGTAAGACAGTGTTGAGACCACCAGTAAGATAGTGTTGGGACCATCAGTAGGGCAGTTTTGGGACCACCAGTTAGACAGTGTTGGGACCACCAGTTAGACAGTGTTGGGACCATCAGTAGGACAGTGTTGGGACCATCAGTAGGACAGTGTTGGGACCATCAGTAGGACAGTGTTGGGACCAACAGTAGGACAGTGTTGGGACCATCAGTAGGACAGTGTTGGGACCATCAGTAGGACAGTGTTGGGACCATCAGTAGGACAGTGTTGGGACCATCAGTAACACAGTGTTGGGACCATCAGTAGGACAGTGTTGGGACCACCAGTAACACAGTGTTGGGACCATCAGTAGGACAGTGTTGGGACCACCAGTAACACAGTGTTGGGACCATCAGTAGGACAGTGTTGGGACCACCAGTAACACAGTGTTGGGACCATCAGTAGGACAGTGTTGGGACCACCAGTAAGACAGTGTTGGGACCATCAGTAGGACAGTGTTGGAACCACCAGTAAGACAGTGTTGGGACCACCAGTAACAGTGTTGGGACCACCAGTAAGACAGTGTTGGGGCCATCAGTAGGACAGTGTTGGGACTACCAGTAAGACAGTGTTGGGACCACCAGTAACAGTGTTGGGACCACCAGTAAGACAGTGTTGGGGCCATCAGTAGGACAGTGCTGGGACAGTGTTGGGACCACCAGTAGGACAGTGCTGGGACCATCAGTAAGACAGTGTTGGGACCACCAGTAAGACAGCGTTGGGACCATCAGTAGGACAGTTTTGGGACCACCAGTAAGACAGTGTTGGGACCATCAGTAGGACAGTGTTGGGACCACCAGTAGGAAAGTGTTGGGACCATCAGTAGGACAGTGTTGGGACCACCAGTAGGACAGTATTGGGACCATCAGTAGGACAGTATTGGGACCACCAGCAGGACAGTGTTGGAACCACCAGTAGGACAGTGTTGGGACCATCAGTAGGACAGTGTTGGGACCACCAGTAAGACAGTGTTGGGACCATCAGTAGGACAGTGTTGGGGCCACCAGTAGGACAGTGTTGGGACCATCAGAAGGACAGTGTTGGGACCACCACTTGGACAGTGTTGGAGCCATCAGTAGGACAAGTGTTGGGACCATCAGTAGGACAGTGTTGGGACCACCAGTAGGATAGTGTTGGGACCATCAGTAGGACAGTGTTGGGACCACCAGTAAGACAGTGTTGGGACCATCAGTAGGACAGTGTTGGGACCACCAGTAACACAGTGTTGGACTATCAGTAGGACAGTGCTGGGACCATCAGTAAGACAGTGTTGGGACCATCAGTAGGACAGTGTTGGGACCATCAGTAACACAGTGTTGGGACCATCAGTAGGACAGTGCTGGGACCATCAGTAAGACAGTGTTGGGACCATCAGTAGGACAGTGTTGGGACCACCAGTAAGACAGTGTTGGGACCACCAGTAAGACAGTGTTGGGACCACCAGTAAGACAGTGTTGGGACCACCAGTAAGACAGTGTTGGGACCATCAGTAGGACAGTGTTGGGACCACCAGTAACACAGTGTTGGGACCATCAGTAGGACAGTGTTGGGACCACCAGTAAGACAGTGTTGGGACCACCAGTAAGACAGTGTTAGGACCACCAGTAAGACAGTGTTGGGACCACCAGTAAGACAGTGTTGGGACCATCAGTAGGACAGTGTTGGGACCATCAGTAGGACAGTGTTGGGACCATCAGAACACAGTGTTGGGACCATCAGTAGGACAGTGCTGGGACCATCAGTAAGACAGTGATGGGACCATCAGTAAGACAGTGTTGGGACCACCAGTAAGACAGTGTTGGGACCATCAGTAGGACAGTGTTGGGACCACCAGTAAGACAGTATTGGGACCATCAGTAGGACAGTGTTGGGACTACCAGTGAGACAGTGTTAGGACCATCAGTAGGACAGTGTTGGGACAGTGTTGGGACCACCAATAGGACAGTGTTGGGACCATCAGTAGGATAGTGTTGGGACCATCAGTAAGACAGTATTGGGACCATCAGTAGGACAGTGTTGGGACCACCAGTAGGACAGTATTGGGACCATCAGTAGGACAGTGTTGGGACCACCAGTAGGACAGTGTTGGGACCACCAGTAGGACAGTGTTGGGACCACCAGTAGGACAGTGTTGGAGCCATCAGTAGGACAGTGTTGGGACCACTAGTAGGACAGTGTTGGGACCATCAGTAGGACAGTGTTAGGACCACCAGTAAGACAGTGTTGGGACCACCAGTAGGACAGTGTTGGGACCATCAGTAGGACAGTGTTGGGACCACCAGTAGGATAGTGTTGGGACCATCAGTAGGACAGTGTTGGGACCATCAGTAGGACAGTGTTGGGACCATTAGTAGGTCAGTGTTGGGACCATTAGTAGGTCAGTGTTGGGACCATCAATAGGACAGTGTTGGGACCATCAGTAGGACAGTGTTGGGACCACCAGTAAGACAGTGTTGGGACCATCAGTAGGACAGTGTTGGGACCACCAGTAAG
>NW_027195027.1:770000-772500 GCF_038502225.1 Cherax quadricarinatus
GGAGAAGCAATGTAAAAAGAGAGCAAATGAGAGAGTGAGTGAGATGTTATCAACAAATTTTGTTGAAAATAAGAAAAAGTTTTGGAGTGAGATTAACAAGTTAAGAAAGCCTAGAGAACAAATGGATTTGTCAGTTAAAAATAGGAGAGGAGAGTTATTAAATGGAGAGTTAGAGGTATTGGGAAGATGGAGGGAATATTTTGAGGAATTGTTAAATGTTGATGAAGATAGGGGAGCTGTGATTTCGTGTATAGGGCAAGGAGGAATAACATCTTGTAGGAGTGAGGAAGAGCCAGTTGTGAGTGTGGGGGAAGTTCGTGAGGCAGTAGGTAAAATGAAAGGGGGTAAGGCAGCCGGGATTGATGGGATAAAGATAGAAATGTTAAAAGCAGGTGGGGATATAGTTTTGGAGTGGTTGGTGCAATTATTTAATAAATGTATGGAAGAGGGTAAGGTACCTAGGGATTGGCAGAGAGCATGCATAGTTCCTTTGTATAAAGGCAAAGGGGATAAAAGAGAGTGCAAAAATTATAGGGGAATAAGTCTGTTGAGTATACCTGGTAAAGTGTATGGTAGAGTTATTATTGAAAGAATTAAGAGTAAGACGGAGAATAGGATAGCAGATGAACAAGGAGGCTTTAGGAAAGGTAGGGGGTGTGTGGACCAGGTGTTTACAGTGAAACATATAAGTGAACAGTATTTAGATAAGGCTAAAGAGGTCTTTGTGGCATTTATGGATTTGGAAAAGGCGTATGACAGGGTGGATAGGGGGGCAATGTGGCAGATGTTGCAAGTGTATGGTGTAGGAGGTAGGTTACTGAAAGCAGTGAAGAGTTTTTACGAGGATAGTGAGGCTCAAGTTAGAGTATGTAGGAAAGAGGGAAATTATTTCCCAGTAAAAGTAGGCCTTAGACAAGGATGTGTGATGTCACCGTGGTTGTTTAATATATTTATAGATGGGGTTGTAAGAGAAGTAAATGCGAGGGTCTTGGCAAGAGGCGTGGAGTTAAAAGATAAAGAATCACACAAAGTGGGAGTTGTCACAGTTGCTCTTTGCTGATGACACTGTGCTCTTGGGAGATTCTGAAGAGAAGTTGCAGAGATTGGTGGATGAATTTGGTAGGGTGTGCAAAAGAAGAAAATTAAAGGTGAATACAGGAAAGAGTAAGGTTATGAGGATAACAAAAAGATTAGGTGATGGAAGATTGAATATCAGATTGGAGGGAGAGAGTATGGAGGAGGTGAATGTATTCAGATATTTGGGAGTGGACGTGTCAGCGGATGGGTCTATGAAAGATGAGGTGAATCATAGAATTGATGAGGGGAAAAGGGTGAGTGGTGCACTTAGGAGTCTGTGGAGACAAAGAACTTTGTCCTTGGAGGCAAAGAGGGGAATGTATGAGAGTATAGTTTTACCAACGCTCTTTAATGGGTGTGGAGCGTGGGTGATGAATGTTGCAGCGAGGAGAAGACTGGAGGCAGTGGAGATGTCATGTCTGAGGGCAATGTGTGGTGTGAATATAATGCAGAGAATTCGTAGTTTGGAAGTTAGGAGGAGGTGCGGGATTACCAAAACTGTTGTCAAGAGGGCTGAGGAAGGGTTGTTGAGGTGGTTCGGACATGTAGAGAGAATGGAGCGAAACAGAGTGACTTCAAGAGTGTATCAATCTGTAGTGGAAGGAAGGCGGGGTAGGGGTCGGCCTAGGAAAGGTTGGAGGGAGGGGGTAAAGGAGGTTTTGTGTGCGAGGGGCTTGGACTTCCAGCAGGCATGCGTGAGCGTGTTTGATAGGAGTGAATGGAGACAAATGGTTTTTAATACTTGACGTGCTGTTGGAGTGTGAGCAAAGTAACATTTATGAAGGGGTTCAGGGAAACCGGCAGGCCGGACTTGAGTCCTGGAGATGGGAAGTACAGTGCCTGCACTCTGAAGGAGGGGTGTTAATGTTGCAGTTTAAAAACTGTAGTGTAAAGCACCCTTCTGGCAAGACAGTGATGGAGTGAATGATGGTGAAAGTTTTTCTTTTTCGGGCCACCCTGCCTTGGTGGGCCACCCTGCCTTGGTGGGCTACCCTGCCTTGGTGGGCTACCCTGCCTTGGTGGGCCACCCTGCCTTGGTGGGCCACCCTGCCTTGGTGGGAATCGGCCAGTGTGATAATAATAAAAAATAATATATATATATATATATATATATATATATATATATATATATATATATATATATATATATATATATATATATATATATGGAAGACAATCACAGGGGGAGTTGAATAATAGATGTAGGCCTTTCGTGCTGTAAGCATCAGGAGCTTGCAAATTGCAATGTCCTAATGATGCATTGTTTGCAAATAGGTTTCAAACACGTTCACAAGGACAAATACTGAGGTATACCGTCAGTATGGAGGAGCACTGCAGCAGGCCTACTGGCCCATACAAGACAGGTCCTTCTCAAATCAAGCCATTTCCGCCCGCCTATTTGTTCACCTTTTCCCCCAAAATT